>NW_022604548.1:0-21564 GCF_008692095.1 Etheostoma spectabile | reverse complement strand
ACTACCGGTCAAAGTTTGGGGTCACTTAGAAATTTCCATTGCACTCCATTATAGACAGAATACCAGCTGAGATCAGTTGCATTGCTTTTTTAACCAGGGCAGCAGTTTTCAGATTACATTAGGGTTTCCATAATTGCAAAAGGATTCTCCAATGTTTTCTAGTTAGTTTTTTTTTTATGATATCAGATTAGTAAACAGAATGTGCCTTTGGAACGTTGAATGAATGGTTGCTGACAATGGGTAATGTAGATATTGCATTAAAGATCTGCCACCCACTCAGATCAGCTGGTATTCTGTCTATAATGGAGGGGTATGGAAATTTGTGTAATTGGCCCCACACTTTTGACCGTAGTGTATAAAGGCCTAAAATGCCCAAAAAATATCTTTAAATAAAATTTTTAACGCAGGACTTTTACTTGTAACAGAGTATTGTATCAGTTGGGTATTAGTACTTTTACTTAAGTAATTGCCGGAATACTTTGCATTTGCATTGGGTGAGCAATAAAGCATCAAGCTGTTGGACTCACCTGTTCTTTTCATCAGTTCTGCTGCGCAACACTACTTTTCACTCATTGTTTCTGCATTGTGAAACACACTGTCAAAGCAATGACTGGTCTGTTAACCTACATGAATACTAAAATACCTATAATAGTGTTAAACATGCAGTGTGTTTTTAGGCAATGACAATGAACAAGTAAACTACCTGTAAGCAGGAGGAACCGTCTCTCTCCTTCTGCAGAGTTTTCTGCTCTTCTAAGATATTCCTCTGCTTGTGTAAACACTTGTGACCTTGATACAAGAGAGAAATTGCATGATGAATTAAAAATGTTTTTTTCCCCAAAAATAGTTTGGTGAAATTACAACAAGGAGTCTACTTAATAGAAGACTACTTTGCCAGCTATTTATTTGGCCAAACACACTCTTGTTGTTAAACTTGGTTGTTGTTATTAGCCAGTTATTCCTTCAGAGTGGGAGTTGTGTTTGAAGAACAATTTTGAAACACGGACCTCTGTGACAATATATCAAACTACCCATTAAAAATTAATACATTCGCAGCTCAGACACATCCACTGTGACATTTACAAAAAACAGGTTACTGATAAATACAGCTGGACTACAGCTTGATACTTCTTGTTGCAATAAATACACATGTATTTGAACCAAGGACGTAGGTTTTGTATAACGGGGGGTCCTGGTGTGTACCCTGGAACATTTTGTACGTCAAACATTTCATCTCCTGCATTCTGCTGAATGACACGTTGTGCCTTTTCTGCAGCATTTTGACCTCTTTTGGGGAGTGGGTTGTCTTTCATATTTTTTTAAGGGGGGATCAATGTTCCTCTTCTAATTATTGGGGGGTGATTCTCCCCTGCATCTGTGTGATGAAACACTACCACCTCGTGGCCAAATTAAATATGACCCGCTGTTGAGTGTGACCTACATTTCGCTGTTCAGTTGAACGATAAAAACCAAACTTCAGACCAGATTAAGATATGTAATACAACGTAAAGGTCCCATGGCATGACAATTTCACTTTATGAGCCTACCTATGGCCCCCCCAGTGGCTAGAAATGGTGCTAGGTGTAAACCGAGCCCTGGGTATCCTGCTCTGCCTTTGAGACAATGAAAGCTGAGATAGGCCGATCTGGAATCTTCCCCTTATGAGAGACTTCAGATACAGTATTAGGGGACCACTAAGGTCTATTTAAAAGAGACATCAGATATAGTATTAGGGGACCACTAGGGTCTATATAAAAGAGACTTCAGATACAGTATTAGGGGACCACTAAGGTCTATATAAAAGAGACTTCAGATACAGTATTAGGGACCACTAAGGTCTATATAAAGAGACTTCCGATACAGTATTAGGGGGCCACTAAGGTCTATGTAAAAGAGACTTCAGATACAGTATTAGGGACCACTAAGGTCTATATAAAAGAGACTTCAGATACAGTATTAGGGACCACTAAGGTCTATATAAAAGAGACTTCAGATACAGTATTAGGGGACCACTAAGGTCTATATAAAGAGACTTCAGATACAGTATTAGGGGACCACTAAGGTCTACTTAAAGAGACTTCAGATACAGTATTAGGGACCACTAAGGTCTACTTAAAGAGACTTCAGATACAGTATTAGGGGACCACTAAGGTCTACTTAAAGAGACTTCAGATACAGTATTAGGGACCACTAAGGTCTATGTAAAAGAGACTTCAGATACAGTATTAGGGACCACTAAGGTCTACTTAAAGATACTTCAGATACAGTATTAGGGACCACTAAGGTCTATATAAAAGAGACATCAGATACAGTATTAGGGGACCACTAGGGTCTATATAAAAGAGACTTCAGATACAGTATTAGGGGACCACTAAGGTCTATTTAAAAGAAACATCAGATACAGTATTAGGGGACCACTAAGGTCTATATAAAAGAGACATCAGATACAGTATTAGTGGACCACTAAGGTCTATATAAAAGAGACTTCAGATACAGTCGTAGGGCGTAAAGCATTCAAAACCCTTAAAACAATTTAAATTATATCCACCTTTACCATCTGCAACATGAAGGTGATGAACACATGCTATGATAAACGTTATTCTTGACATGGACTTTGATGCTAACACTTTAGCAGTGTTGAAACACAATGAAGTAAAAATACTTTGATATTGTTCTCAGGTGGAATTTTCACGTGTCTGTACTTTACTCTGTTAATTATATTTATGGAAACTTTTACTTTTGCTCCACTACTTTTCCTAAATAACATGAATACTTTTACTCCGATACATTTCCCCACAGCATCTTCGTTACTGGTTACTTGGAAGAAATGTATTTGTAGGCTACATTGGAGTTAAGTACTCTTCCTCACAAAATACATTTTAATTCTGTTTGTGTTTCTTTTTGTGTTTATGTCAGACTTTGAATTTGATGTTGAAGAAGATGCAGAGACCCTACCCTGAATATTATGCTTTACCATGAGAAAGCCAGATTAAAGTTCATAATCCAAGTTTTTGTTTTGAGATTTTACTTTCATTTCATTTCAGAAAATGACTTTTTGAATTGAATTGATATCTTTTTTTCAAACATGCAAGAGAAAGTATATGCAAAAAAAATAAAATTTCCTGTGTTAACCTGTGCGAAAAGGAGTAGGAAGAAGTAAAACTTATGTACTCCTACCCCTTTAATTCTTGCATTCCTTCAATTTACAATATTTATAATTATGTTGCTATATATATCCATATATATATACACACATACCTACACATATACATACACACATGTACATACACATATACCCTCATACATATATACAAATAAACAAAACAAAAAACACAAACAAAACTTTCTACAGTGCTTCTCTATACCTTCTGAAAATAATTTCTTTGAAAAGGAATATGTTTGGGCATTGCTTTAGGTTCTCATTGAGTTTGTTCCACAATTTAACTCCGCAAATTGATAAACATAATCTTTTCCTTGATGTTCTACATCTATTAGTCTTAAAATTTCCCCTTCCCCTTAAATTGTACCCTCCCTCCCTTTCAAAGAACATCTTTTGTACATTCCCAGGCAATAGGCTATTTCTTACTTTGAACATGAATACTGCAATTTGATATTCAATTAAATCATGGTATTTTAGCAATGTAGACTTTAGAAATGATGAATTTGTATGATCCCGAAATCCGGCGTTGTGAATTATTCTTATTGCTCTTTTTTGCATTATGACTAGTGGCTGTAATGAGTGTTGACAAGTGTTTCCCCAAATCTCTACACAGTAATTCAAATAAGGTAACAGTACTTTAACTTAAGTACAGGAAAAATCAGATACTTCAAGACGTGTACTCAAGTTATATTGTAAAAGGTGACTTTAACTTGTACCAATCATTTTCTGTTAATATTCTGCTTTCAGGTACTTTTGTCCTTAGCCTTTCTGTTGTCCTCGGGTCAAATTGGACTAATTTTCAAAAAGTTATGGTTTTTTAAACCAAATTGCCCCAAAAATAACATGGATGGTTCCATACACAAACAATTTAAGTAGAATTTAGGTAGGCTATGATTCCATATGCAATTCCAAAAGTAAGTGTAAAGGTAGCGGTAATAGGTTGATATGAAGTTGGCTATGAAGATGTAAAGCAGAATTGTTTTTTACTTTATGCTTTAAAAACAGACAAAACAGACCACAACAAGTGCATGGTCGACGGGAAGACAACACAAGTATTCCCCCCCCCCCCAAACCTTTATTAACACAGTGTTAGGCCTACAAATCCAAATTAAAAACCATACAGGAAGTATTTACAATGTGCACATAAGGATACAGCTTACATTTTACAATTCATAAAAATCAATAACCAACTTAAATCATCTAGTAAAGTGTTGCTTAGGAGATGAGAAGTCTTTGAAGTTTATTTTGTTTTTGAATACTTTACATACAGAGTCCAAGAATGTCTGAATTTCACCAAACAAATATTTGCTGGGAAGAAACTGAAAACATCTGGCCTTGTGAATATGAATATGATATTTGCCCAAAAGATCAACTTCCTTGTGGTTCAACTCTTCCTTCAAAAACAAGACCATACATTCTGTTAGGGACCAAGACCTCATGAGTTCCCCAAATTAATAAAGACTGCAGCCAGAATTCAAGCATAAAAATGTTTATTAAAAAATGTATTTAATAAACTTGCATTTGTATTTTTACTGTTTATTCTTGTGATTTATATGTGTGTTATTCCAATTATTTAGACGTTAAGATGAAAAATGTAGCAGTTATGCATAAACAAATAGAAAAAATGGTAGAAAAAGCTGTGCTTTTACTGTCCATTCAGCAAAAACAATGTTACGCATGCGCACTTTGATCCTGTATTCTTCAACATGTACGACAAAAAGCACAACTCTGCTGTTCCTTTGCACGTAAATCTGTTATGCCAGTAATCATCTCCGTTACATATCAAACATGGACCAATCAAAATCGAGCTATTACTGGACCTTTGCGTAGCTGACGTCATTACACCAGCTACGTTGTAAGCGCAATCCCCGCGAAATTCAAAGTCAAAATGCCAGCAGCGGTGTCCGCTGATATCACAGCGGTGAGGAATTTCTCTGAACTCGGTTTTAATTCAAAAAAAGAACGAGTAGAAAGAGGGAGGACAAAAAAATCGTTTCAAACTGACTGGTATGGAAGAAAAGATTGGCTATGTAGCTATGCTAACCATAGACATATATATATCTATGGTTAGCATAGCCACATAGCCAATCTTTTACCAGTCTTTATTATGTCTATGATGCTAACAGTCAGCGTTGGACCTCTACGGGGTCCTGGGATCTGAACAACCTGTCCGCATAATAAAAAGCTGAAGGAAAACCGAGAGGTATTAGGATATGGATATGATAAATGCGACATGCTTCTTTGCAAAGCAAGAGGTTGCTTTTCGTGGCAATGAGCAGTGTGTTTTCATTGTTGCTGACTGTGAGGGACAACATAATTGGCTGCTGTGCTGCTGATTGAGTATAGTTTAAACAATATACTAGGTAATCTGGCTTTCATAAAACCTCTTACTGACCACCGCACGTCACTCCAAAAGTTACATGAATGAGTACAAGCATAACATAAATGAGACAAGGACTCAACCTGCTCTTTACAGAATTGGAAACTGCAGGGGAAATAAAGTCATCGCATGGATGATATCTCTGTAAGTACATTTTAAAATCATGGATTTTACTTGCTACTTTAGAAAAGCCTATCTAAAAACTCTAATTTCCTTTGTCTTAAACAGTTCAGTAAACTCAACGTTTGGCAATGGCACTTGACGTGATTGACGCAGGCAGGTGTGTCCACGTGGCAATCAACGTCACATTACAGAGAGTTTAAGGGATTTTTAATGCAGCCCGTCGTCGTTTACCGTGAGGAAAAGCGCGTATTTATCGCGAAAGAAACGGCCCATGGTTCGTTTGACAAGTTGTTTACTCTTTCTGTACAGCATATTAGTTGCCATCTTATTAATTAGTTACCAAGGTCATAGTATGCGTGCTTAACTTTGGCTAACTTTACCCACATAGCTAAGCTAGCTAGAGCCATGGCTAGCTCTCACCCAACACGTAGCTAAGCTAACTAGAGCTATGGACTTTACCCAACACGTAGCTAAGCTAACTAGAGCTATGGCTAACTTTACCCAAAGCATAGTGAATTTAATGTAACATTTATGTTGTCCTCGGGTCAAATTGTATTTGTTTCATAAGTTTCTAACCTATTTAAAGAAATATGGTTTCTTTCAACCTATTTGCCCAAAAGTAACATTTTTGGTTCCATACAACATTCTTTACAAATTTGAAGGATCAGAGACGTTTTTATTAATTTAAAATGTTATATAGTAGTTAATTTTTTTTAAATATTTACACTAGTTTGACAAAAATATGCAAGATTGTACGGCTGCAGCCTGCAGCCTCCCGTCTGGTTCCTTCGAGCTTCTACTTTTCAAAACAAAAAGCATGTCAAGTGCATTTCCAGTCTATTCTAAGATGGTGCCATGGTAGTTTTTGAAATTATTTTATGAGTTGCTCCCGTGTGTTTATTATTTAATTATGAAAGCCTGTAAGAGCGCCTCATGCTGCTATAATCTCACGTGAGGTTGTTTTTTGCAGTTACTGTATGAAGTGATTAATGTCCCTGTCTGAAATTGGGCTGGTAAGGAACGGAATTGCCAGGCCTGAACTTTTGTGAATTGAGTGTATCATGTGGGGGTTGATCTCTCTCTCTCTTTCTCTCTTTTATTTTTTTTTTTTTTTTTTTTTTTTTTTTTGCAGTGATCGGATGTGTTGCATCCCAGGTCCAGTGCACAAAGCAACCACACAGAAGAAACAAACACAGGTAAACCCCCACACCTGCTGATAGGGCTGGGTATTCAATAGGTATTCAATTCAATAGTTTTTCGGCACCGACCGAATTGCCTCCAAAGTATTGAGTATCGAAAAATGCCCTCAGTGTTTTTCCTAACATAGCATTAGATTTAGGTGTGCCTATTTAGAGGGAAGGGGGTTTATGGGTCCTTCCTCAAGAATTCTGTTAAGTTTTTCAATACTTTCTCCGTACATTTGTGTCTCATGTTGGGATTTTGCGTCACTTTGTATTCACATTGTCTCTTTTGGTAACTTTTGTTTCCTTTGGTGTTGTTTTGGGTCTCTGTGGTCATTTGGCGTCTCTTTGTAGTCGGTTTGTTTCTTTGTTGTAGTTTGCGTCTCTTTTTTTTCACTTCATCGTTACATCTGTCTAAACGTTAGGGAAAGCTATGAACACTCCTAAACCTTGATACCATAACTTACTAAAGATGTCCAACTACAATATTTGATCCAAGAAAAGTCTTTTAGTTACTTTCATTCGGCTCGGATGCTGCACCTAAACCTTATAATGGGGAGGAAAATACCCAATTTCAATACCTAATGAGAAAATCTCTTCAGAGTCAGTGAACCAATCAGCATGCAGAATGCTTCTACCAAGATCTAATAATGTTTGTGATTGGCTGTCTAACGTTGCATGCCGTAGAGGCCCAGGGTGTGATTTTTTTTTTTTCCGGGGGAGGGGGGGGGGGGGGGGGGATGCGTGGGATTTCCCCTTTCTGGTCTATATCCCTGCCTCTGCTAAATGATTTTTGTCCATAGGTGACTGTGAGCGGGTACAGGCACACCAGATGACGATCTTTTTAGGGGCCGTGGTAGTGGAGTTTAGCCAGAAAAAGCGAGCGTCGTGTGGCCATGACAGTTACGTTTATGCACCAAAACGACTTAACTATTGTGGTGAAAACACTCAACACTTTTGTTTTCGCCGTAAAGTCAACTCTGCTCTCCAGCTTGAAAGTTGTGTGTTTTATGTTGACACCACGTTGTGCTGTTTCATTCAAGTTCAAGGAGTCTTTATTATCCCTGGGGGGCAATTTGTTGTGCAGCAGCATGTAACAAAAATAACACACAGGTTATATAGAACAACAGCCATACATCTAGAAACAAAATAAATACGTACTACACGGAAGTCCACACCTCACATTGACTTATTAAAAAAGCCGATAGCAGCAGGGACAACAATTTTGAGATTATTTGCCATTGAACGTTGAAGTTCATAAATAAGTGTTTTGGCAACGGCTGGCCAAGTTGCACTATATCCCTGGTGGAAGGGGGATGTCATTCTTGCATGTTTTCTTTTATTGTGCATGATCAAAAAACATCCGTGCTTTTTTCCCACAAATCACACCCTGTAGAGGCAGGCAGGAAAAACTCTGTTAGGCACAGAGACAGGGCACAGGGTATCGAAATAAAGTATTAAGGTTTGGTACCAATGATTCCTAGTCCTATGTTCACCCACTTACTAGAAAATATAGAAGTTGTGTTTCTTTAGGAGAAATACTGGGATGTTGTATATCCTCAAGAGATTTTTTAGAAGTAGATTTATGTTTCAAATAAAATAATGCTTATTTTTCTTATTCAAGATTGAGTCTTTTACATCTTTGAGCCTATGATTTTGTCAAACCTTGCATCTGACCCACTTTTTTTGGGATGAATTTCATAATTAAAACACATTTTCACTTTTTTTTGATATGGCTTGAATGAATATCCCTACTGGAGTACATAAAGGAGAAGGTATTAGAGTACACCCTACCTTGCTTTGAATTTTTCTCCTAACAATGACCACAAGGCTGCAAATTGTCATCATCTTCTCTTCATTATTCTTTAATGTAACTGATACGGTATCTATTTTGGTTAGACTGGAGGGAAAACCTGACTAAGTAAGATGTTGGATTTGAGCGCCACATTATACATGTAATAACAGTTTAGGGATACAATCCATCACTGCTGTCCTGTGTCACATCAGCCAGTGGAGGAAGGAAAAAAAGGAAGAAGTTGATCCGTCTCTCTGGGTCATCGTTTTCAGCGTAATAGATGACAAATAATTGGCCATTCATCAATAGCAATAGATGAGAGCTGAAATGATTTATTGCCTTTACAACAGAAATTGGGCCGCCCCTGCAATGATGATGGAGCTCTCCAGTCAGTGAGGCGGAAAGAAGGGAGGTAAATGCAAAAGAAAAGATAAGGGGAGGGAATAAAAAAGGGAAAGGAGTCAAGGAAGAGGAAAATGTAAAAATGACGAGGAAACAGACAGAAAGGAAGGAGAATAAGGGAAGAGGGGGAAAGAAGAGAGTAAAAGTGATGCCGAAGGAAGAATTAAAAATAAAGGGGTGGATGAAAAGAGCAAGGATTCAAAAAGAATTGTAGTGGCAAATCATACCTTGTTTTAAATCCACTTCTGTCAGCAGCTGGCAGATTTAGGGTTGACTCGTTCTCTCTTTATTTCTTGTACTCTTACCCTTTTTCTCAGTTTTGTGTTATCGTTCCATGTTGGCGTACATTGTATTCAACTGGGTGTGTGTTGCAGATCTAATGTACTCTAGTTCTACGTTTGAGTTGATGGAGAAAAACAGTTGGTGGGGTCAGCGGTAGCCAGGGGCGCCGCCAGAAATTTTGGGCCCCATGACAAAAAAAAATCATTTGGGTTAGTTTAATAATTGAATTGTCCTAACTTTTTCCCCCTATATGGCAAAAAAGGGTAAGAACAAGAATGGAATCAGGATATGGCAGAAAGGAAGAAGGGAAGAAGAAAAAGTGGATTAAGGAGGGAGAATAGATAGAAGGGGTTAGGAAAAGATGGCACCACTTCTGCACAAAGAACAAGTGCAAGTGGGTGTTAGTCCTTAAGGCGGGTTGCAGGCAGTTACAGAAGAATTGCTTTACGTTTTAAGTTGACAATTTAATTTAAATTTTCTCTCTTGCAAACTTGGCTTGAAATTCTATTTTCATCAAACCAAATCAGCAGAAGACTGTTCTAGTGACAGATACACTTCAATAGCAAGATCCTTTTTGTAAAGTAGACAAACTACATTATACCTCTTCCACTTATTTAGTTCGGCTGCTCTGCCATTGACCACCTTTCGAGTCATGATGGATTGCCCCAACCTGATAATCCTGCACAGTTGCAAGATGTGAACACACTGCAATCCTTTTATTGATCGCTTCAGTGAAACACAGATCCCCTGCCTGATTACCAGCTCGCTGTGATACTGACAGAAGTCTCTCCGTCTTCTGCTATCAGAGCTTGTTGTCCAGGACACTTCTGGATCACATTTGGGGTTCAAACTGAGGGATCAACTGAATGTTGCTCATTTTAGCATGAGCTAAAAGGAGGAGTTGTCATCCATCTGAAACTAAGCAGCTTCCAACATCATGAACGCTAAATCATTTTGGGCCATTTTTCTTTGACAGTGTAGAGGCAGACTGGGGGGTGAAATGGGGGGTGGGACATTGCAGGTATCTGGCATGCGCTGTAACAACTCCACTACCAAGGCACTCATAATTTTAGAAAATAAATTATAATCCAAAATACATAGTGTATGTATGATGTATGCTAGCTTTCAGAACATAATGGCAGAGAATGGTAAGAAAAACACAAACTAATATACAGTATATTTACACAAAATTGGCATGAAGATCATAATTGTGTGTGTGTGTGTGTGTGTGTGTGTGTGTGTGAAAACAAAATAAAGTTAAAACTTGTTTTGAACTTGGGGGGGCAGCAGCCCTACTGGCAGAAACTAAATGGCCTTTTGCATCCGCAGGAATTGAGCTGCGTTGCTGCTGATGGACAGCAGGGATGGATGGAGTCTTCCTGGCTTGAGGATCAGTCCTGAGTTGTAAGTAACACAGTAGACTGTCCTGCTCTGCAACAACACAACCATGATCCACTGATTTTAGATTGACAGCTATCCACTGATTGGTGAATCGGCCCCACCGTAGTATTTGAGGGTATTGAATGTCTGATTTGAATCTGTATTTTTGTGTGAGCATGTTTCTCTTAATCTTCTTTATTTTGTCAATGGAAAAATAGTCAGCTTTCAGGTACTGTTTGTAAAAAAACAAAAAAACAAAAAGGGAAATGGATCTACTTCCTTCATAGTCAGGAAGACTACAGTATTTCTATCTGCTGTTAATTTGTCAAAGCAACGTAATGAACGGGAGTGGATAGTGAAAGTGCGTCGGTCCATCTCCAAGCTTTTTACTCGTCAGCATCAACAACAGCTACTTCAGCCAGCGTGTCGCAGTTATCAAAAGTCATAATCTCTGTGTTATCTGGCCGGCAGCCGCGCTGGCAACATCTTCAGTCACAGAACAAACCGGATCTACGAACTGCCAAAGCTACGTCCCAATCAATTGATCCAGTTACAGTAAGAGGCCGTTTATCTCGTCATCTCGGGAGGAATTTCAGCCAGGCTTGCTCAGTCACTCTCTCTCTCGTTTGCATTCTGGGAAAGCTGACAGACCCAGGGAGCTCGGTGCTGTAACACTTGCTGGTTGTCTAGGTAGGGGTCTCTTTAGAGAATGAATGATGGAGGATTATTTTACAGTCGCGGCTGGAGGCGCCTGGCAAATTGAGAAATCTGAGAGGTTTCACTTGTCTTTCCCTACTCTATCCTTCAATCTTATTTCCCTCGTTTCACACCCGTTTATCCACTTCCCAGCACTATACTTCCCTTTTCTTGTAGTTTGAATCTTTATCACTCCCCACTTTCTGCTCTTGTACATTTCCTTTTTATTATTCCTCCCTTCTTTACCCCTTTCCTCTTTTCTTATTCTCTTGTCTAATTGAGTAATTGAAGCTCATTTCTTTTTGTCTTAATTCATTTCAACCTTCCATACTCCCTATTTCTGTCCACCTTATTTCAATTTCTTCTTCATTATCCTTTTTTTAATTTCATTTGAACAACTTTCATATATTGTCCTTCTGTCTTGTCCTTCCATCTGCATTTGTCCCTGTGGTGACCTATTATTTTAAACTCTGCCACCTTATGTCATGTATTTGTTCATACTGTAAGTCAAAAGAAAAATGTAATGTTTTGCAATAATACAGCATATTGTGGAAATATACTTTGCAACAAACATCAAAATTGGCTCTAACGTCTTCCTATCTCATTTTAAATTATTCTATACTTGTATGAACAGCATAGAAATAAGGGTTTATGAAGAGTGAAGTTTTCACTCCCTCCGGGAAATGTCTAGAAAGATAATGGAATCAACTAGTGGTCAGAAATGGATATGAGATACAAGACAACTGTGATAGAAGGTCAGAAGCACTGTCCTTGTACAGTGGAAATAAAGATACAAAAACACACTTTTTGTTTCCTCACTCACAACCTTTATGTACCGTAACAGGGATCTTTCTGTGGGCCGTTTCCCACCTTCTTCTCTCCTCCAGATGTTGTTCCCTTCACTGTCCTTGCCTTCTCTGCCCTCGGTGTCATTTGGACTTCCTTGCAGATCCGGGTCTCCTCTTCTGCTTCTCTGACTTCTGTAATTCTGTTCACTCTCCCCTTCCTGAGTAATTGAAGTAATTTCCCACCTTGGCTATGATGAATGTGTCCCCCGCTCCCCCCCCCCGCCATGCCCTTCTACTTTAGCCGGCCTAATTAAAGAAACATTCCATGATTGCCTATTTTTCCTCGAGCGTGACAACCTATTATTCTCCCCAGCACCTGATTAGAGAGTTATTATGCTTAGATTTAGATTGATTTAACCGGGCAGCTTAATAAAAGACTACTTGGGGTTTGATTAAAGCGGGGGGAATTGCAGGTTTGGAGCCAGTCACGGTGTGTAATTGTTATTACTGGTTCATGATATGAGCTGAGTCGCGGCGAGAGGGAGTTCTCGAAAATTGAATTAGAAAATTAGAAGGTCACTCTGCGTACAACAGGTGACATTTTGGGACATTCGTGCCGCGGATAGAGCTGTCAGGAGGAGCGACATTCAGGCACCGATTGGTCCGGAATGATAAATCGCATCCATCCCAGCCTGCACAAACTTGACATATTTCTATCAAAGCAAGATTAATCTCTCCATCAACTGCTGCAACGTGGCTCATAATATCTGAGAATGGATGCCGAATGGGTAATTGACTGGCGTTTGCGTTGTGGTGCTCTGCCCTGGGTTGATACTGTCTTAATAAAAGCCAAATGGGAGGATACAGTCTCATAACCCAACTGTTCAAGTTTTTGTTTAAGAAAAATCATAGTTGTGGCAGCCTTGGCCTCTTCTGATTGAAGTGAGTGAGTGTGAGATAGTTCATTGTTTAAAATCGGGATAGACAGGTTGTTTTTGGCAGTTTGCAGATGAACTTTATCAGCGTTTTATTTGCCTGTTAACTGATAGTTATAAATTACAAAGTTGTCTACTTTGGCTCGGCTCCAGCTCTGTGTCTGTCCGTGTGCTTCGGTTTCACTCACCAATGAGTCCGACTTAATCTCCCTCCCCAACGCTATCTGACTATTTCTTACTGGGTATTATGTCAAAAGTTTCTCATTTACTAAATAATTGCTTAAAGTATTTAAACTAAGTTTTGTGTTGGTGTTTGTAACATTCCAAAATGTTATTAATATCCGTTATAGGTTTCAATAATTACAATCGTTATCGGCCTTAAAACGACAGTATAATTTGATCCGTAGTTTAAAAGCGGTCGTCAGACAAAAAAATATCCTTTTCAAAAGCATTAAATTGTTCTCCAGCACATTTACACCCAAGACTACATCTAATATATTGTAAAAAACTTAATTGCTGCCCTCCTTGAGAAGACATGTGTCCTATTACTACTGTCCCCCACTGAGCGGTCAGAGGTCAGGGTCAGCCACACATCAGCATGTTTGGTTGAAAAGTTTTCAGCATGTGGCTTAAGCATTGGTGGAAGAAATATTCAGGTCCTTTCCTAAAGTACAAGTACTAACTCACTGTAAAAAATACTGTTACAAGTAAAAAATTGAATTAATGTACTTAGTTACATTTCATCACTGGGTTTAAGCGCACTTCAGTAGATTTAAAGCATAATCTCGCAGTTAAAGGTTGATAAAGCCTTGAGATCAGGAGACGATGAGGAAGACTTTAAAGATCCAAGATCCGAGGATTGCAAATCATTTTCAGCTTTATTCAAACAGTGAACAAACTTTCATGACACAGTGAGCCAACTCTGTATACACACGAATGTCAATACAATAGTAACCAATGAAAATCAGAATAACTTTTTCTTATAGTCCTCTTGTTCTGCAGTGGTCAATTAATCTATTTCTGTGAAACAGTTACCTTTGACACAACTCCTTATTTGTGAGACACTTCTACTAGCTTACACATTCTGATTTATTCCTGCAACCTAGTGTCCACTTCATGCTGACTCTGCCCTAAAAGCTCCCTCTGAATGGTTTACTGCATTTTAACTTTTACATGCATAAATATCAACCTATCAAAGGTCTCTACAGTGTACTTGGTGTACTACTCCGCCCGAATCCTGAAAACAAAAAAGTGACATTTTAAAACCTTTCTGGCTCTCAACATATTTGATTGGTACCTGCTGTAGCTAACCATCTGTTTGGGACCCACCCCCCCCAAAAAAAAGCTAAGGAGGCTTGTCCTCCTTTGGCCTCGCTCCAATCTAGTTAGCATAACTGCACTTACTGACGCGGCTGAGCAGCATTTTGATAAATGGCACGATTAAAGGTAAAATTGAACAATTTGACTCGGGCCACGCCACAAAAGCACAAGAGGCTTTACACTTGCTGTCAAAGGGGCGAAGCAAGTCCATCATTCATGTCTAAAATCCAGCAGTGTCTAGAGTGAGCTCTGTGTAAGTTGTCTTTGACATGTATTCACTGTTGGCCTTATTGGCAGTCACTTCTTCACTGTCACTGTAAGTAATGGCTGCGTACTGTAGTGCAGCTTATCACTGCATGGAAAGATTGATGTATAAAAAGACTGATGGATAGATGCAAAGATGCTGTAGGTGAATGAAAAGATATTTAAAATAGATTAGGTAATATAGTTGAAAGAGATGAATGATGTGGGAGTTTCAAAACACATCCATTGATTAGTTTTAGAGGCACTGTGTCATCCTGACAGAAAACAAACCTTGGTTGAAGTAAAAAAAAATGTCAGTCTTGTAGATGAATGTGTTCAAATGTAATTCTTAGTTCAGCACTGTATCCATTTAGGTGTTGAGTCAAAGCAGGAGGTCAAGGGTCAGACCTACAGTATATTGCAGGGGTTCTTAAAAACATTGCTCAAAGGTTGGCATCTGATTTTTATTACAGGTCAAAGGTCCGTAACAAACATTTGGTCCGTTTTTTTAGCTTCATGTATTAAAAGTACAGCCGTATTCTTGGCTTCATGTAGTAAAGGAATTTTTTTGTTGCTTCAGTGTTTTTTTCAGGCATTTTCTGACTTTTTTTCAGTTTTTTTTTTTTCGCTTCATAAGGTTTTGTATTTCTTAGTGCTGTCAAACGATTAAAATATTTAATTCCGATTAATCGTGCATTTTTTATCTATTCTTAATGTCCCTTTTTGTCCCATGATTTTTTTTTCTTCTAATTTTATTGCTCATATAAGTATGGAAAAGTGGATCTGCTAACTTTGTGCAAATGTTTTTTTAATTTATTTTTTTAAATTGAAAACATTGGCATATAGCCTACTGTATTGTTCAATTTCACAACATCCTCACTTGGAGCAAATAATCTCTAACACAATGTAACGCTGACCATCAATAAAAGGGTTAAAAAAATACTTTGACAGCAGGGGGGGGACATCAAGTGGTATTTCAGACTGGACGTGCTGCGATGATAGCTCAGTTTGCAACAACCAAACCCACAGATCACTTTGGTCTTGTCAATGGAACATTTGGCAACTTTTAGAAAGTAAACTTTACATTCAGAATCTTATTGCCGTCCATTTTGGCGTCTCACGCTTGCCATCCTCTCAAAACGTAACATTACTGCTCTTTGGCCGCTCGCAAGCCTAAACAAGTGGCGTGGCGTGACTGTTTTGTTTCCAGTCTAGCTAGATCCGGTGGTGTTGTAGTTTTTCTAACGTTACTAGTTGTTGCAACAGCATGTGTGGTTAAAAAAAAAAAAAAAAAAAAAAAGTTAATCTTGCAATTAAAAAAAAAAAAAAAAAAGTTGCCACCGTTAAAATGGGTTTGCGTTAACCGCGTTAATAACTCGTTTAATTGACCGCACTAGTATTTATAGCACTGAAATCTATGGACCGGGTCTAGATTGGAAGTTTTTCCTCGCCACTGTCGCACTGTTGCTTGCTCTGGAGGAAAAAACTGGAACTGTTGGGTCCTTGTGGATTCTGGAGTGTGGTCTAGACCTGCTCTATCTGTGAAGTGTCTTGAGATAACTCTTGTTGTGATTTGATACTATAAATAAAATTGAAATTGAAAAAAAATTGAATTGAAATTGATTGACTTGCCGTTTGGTCCAGTAGCGGACCTTGGGCCAGACTTTAAAGGTCCCATGGCATGAAAATTTTACTTTGAGGTTTTTTAACATTAATATGCATTCCCCCAGCCTGCCTATGCCCCCCCCAGTGGCTAGAAATGGTGATAGGTGTAAGCCGAGCCCTGGGTATCCTGCTCTGCCTTTGAGAAAATGAAAGCTCAGATGGGCCGATCTGGAATCTTGCTCCTTATAAGGTCAAAAGGGGCAAGGTCACTCTTTCTCTGCCTACCCAGAGAATTTACCCCCCCCCCCATGATAGAGAGACATCATGGCTTTCAAATGAGCAGAGTGGCAGTTGGTCAAGGCCACAGAAATATATTAGGATAATAAAGATGCAAAAGAAAGTATAATTATGTTAAGCAATTACAAGTAGAAATTTGCTGGTTTGAAACCAGAATTCTAAATTGTCCAAAAGTCACAAGTGAGTTGATTTTAAGGAAGTGCTGTAATTTGTTCCAGCTGTCATGGACACTAAAACTAAAATCAGTTTTTCCGAGTTCAGAGCGAGCTCATGGAACGTGAAGTAAAAGCCGAGCAGTCAGCAGAGCGAGTCTGATAATGTGTCTCTGAGTAACAGTAAAGCTCTGTGAGGTAAGATGGTAGTTTTCCAACAAGAGCCTTATAGATAACAAGATACCAGAGAGACCAACTAACACTTTTATATAAATTACGGTGATGTGTAGGGTTGGTTATCGTTTGGAAGAAAGCCAAATAAAAGCTGGTGATCTATGAAGTTTCTGGAGACCGCAAAGAGGAAGAACTGAGATGAACAGGATCGAGGGAGAGAACATTTTATACACCAGCCACTCAATTTTACAAATGCATTAAAACGCACACAGGTTTGGCATCATTTTTGATTTGAACAGTTCTGATTCCAATCCATATTCATTCTTGATTTTGGTTCTTATCGTTTTTTGATGTCCGATTCTTTGGAGGGGTGGTTGAAACGGTCACATTTATTGACCGATAAGAGGAACATTGTATTTTGATTTAGTGATGACACAGTTTTACGTGCTTCTTTTCAATGTAAAATCAACTGTGCTATGTGGCTGCAACACAACAAGCGTCTGGAAGTACAGCGGTAGCTACGGAAACCAAAACTTGTCCGTGTTTAAATGGAACCAATCGGAAAAAAACAAATTTTCCAAACGAGTCCAATTTATTAAATAAAAAAAGATTCCATTGGAATCGTAATGTTTGAACGATTACAAATTGGAACCAGTTTCTTGCTGCCGAATCCTATATACATGCATGTACGCGTGCACACGCACACATAAATACAGAATCAAACCTACAATAGAAGAAATTAAATGACATGTTGAACCTGGATTTAAAGTTAGTAAAGGCAAGTTTGTTCCAGTTCTGCACATACTAAATGTTGCTACTCAGTGTTTAGCTTTAACTCTGGAAACAGTTTGTATCTGATGACATAACAGCTGACAGGTTCATATTAGGGGTCTAACGATACACCGATCTGGATCAATATCGATTCAATGATCCACGGTTCTTTTTTTTCAATGCAAAGTGAAAATATCAATACATATTGTCTGTAAGATGCTCCTTTATTTTAGATTCCCACTTTATTTTTATTAAGGGTTTTAAGAATCGTTGTCTAGAAGAGTTCAGGAACAAATTGTCAAATCATATTTTAGTTGCTTATTTTGAGATGCCATACATGGAACTATCTTAAATGGGCATATATTGTCTCATTGTTCCCTGAATTGAATCAAAATTGTATTGTGACAGACTTAAAGATATCAGCAATATCATTGTTTTCCAAAGAATGGATGTAACGTATCATATGAAACTTGGGATTTACACCCCACCTTCATATCGTAAAATTTGGAAATGCATTTTGGTGCCAAAGTATCGAGATCTAATGCATCTATTCTTTGGAAAATGGAAATAGCTGCTGCAACGTGAAGTTAGTGACGAGCTGAAAAGGTGGAGAGATAGAGAGGGATGAGGGCAGCGCTGAAAGAAGTATTCAGATCCTTCAGTAAAGTACTAATACCACACTATAATAATACTCTGTTACAAGTAAAATCATGCATTGAAAATGTTACTTTAATGGTCTCATCATCTCGCTGGACTTGTAGGCCGTTATATTGTTGCTAGGTAACTAGTAACCAAAGCTGTCAGTTGAATGTATGGAGTACAAAGTACAATATTTCTAAGCGGAGTAGAAGCAGCAAGTGGCATGATTTTAAGTAAAGTACAATACCTAAAAATTCGGACTTAAGTACATTCCTGGAGTAAATGTACTTAGTTACATTCCACCACTGAAGACGGGAGTGAAGCAGGAGCAAGGGACAGAAAGATGAATTAAAGGTAAGGAGTGAGGAAAAGAGGATGGTGCAAAGGAAAACAAGGGGAGAGTGGGATCCCGAATCAGAGGAAAAAGGTGGAAGTGGGAGAATTAAGAATTGAGGAGGAATAGCGAGGCTTGAGGTGAAAGGGTGATGAGACAAAGGCCGAAAATGAAGCAGAAGAGCAAAAAAGACGTGAAGAGAGAGAAAGCAAGATGAGAAGAAATAAGTGGTACAGCAGAGACGTAGGAAAGAAATGCAACTAAATTACATCGGAGTACAAAAGAAGCAGCAAGAAGAAATCGTATATACACAATGTTAAGTCTCGGATTAATGAGATGTTGCAGCAGCCGGCTGGACAATAAAGCTAAACATTAACAATAAAGAGATGATTTTCTTTTAAAAGGATTAATAGTACTCTGAAGTCATTGATGATCACTCACTGAAGACTTCATTATTTCAATTAAGGTCCCCCTCCGCTACTTGACCCACCGTCAAAATTAGTGGCAAGAACCTTCAAGTCAGATGATGAACTGCCACTGTCTTCGCCGGCTAATTGGCAGCCACAATCAAGAGCGAATATGTATGGAGAAAAAGAGGCTGAATATATTAAGAAGAAAAATGAGGCTGTAAGCAACATGGCAGCACCAACTGTCTTGGATGTCAGTGTTGGGGGAAACATGGTGATGGTGGAGAGGAAGAGATGGGAAGAAAATGATTAATGAATCACAGAGCACAAAGCTAATGCTTTCTAAGAGTTCTCCGTGTTTTGAGCATCATATACATGCATCTCAGGAGGGAGAGAGTGTGATTTGGTCCAGTCATTTGGTTTTGACGCTGATGTGATGGAAATCCATCAATCAATCAATCAATCAATCAACATTATTTCTATAGCACTTTACAGCAACCACAGGTGTCCAAAGTGCTTTACATCAACCAAGAATAAACAAACACAACATTCAATAAAAGACGAGAAGGAAAAAAAAAGTTGAAATGAAAGAAAGTACCAAAGAATTTGTTTTGGCATTAAACTGTTCCAATTTCCCTGTACAGGAGCACCCGGTCATACGCCGTGAGCTACAAAAAAGAAGTCGCTGTGGCGTTTAATAAAGCACTCTGGTCTTTTTGGAAATCCTGGTTTACTCCACTGGATTATAATGTAAAACAGATGCTGGCAGTTTCTGACATTTTTTTGCAGTTGTGCTTTTTCCCACTACCACCGAATTGCCACTTTTGCGCGAAATTGAAATTTTGGGCATCAAACACTTCATTCCTGCATTCTGGTGAATTTTTCAGCAACAATTTGTGCCATTTTTGCATAAATGTTTGGTTCAAAGGTCTTTAATTATTTCAATTAAATTACAATAGGGATTTGGGGTGGGTTTCACTGGCCAGTTTTGATCATTGGAGGGGTTGTAAACCCCGCCCCCCCATCCCTGCTGTTAGTTCCACCTATGTCACGCACACAGACAAGGCTCTGATGTCAAATACATTGCCTTATTTTCAGCAGCAAAGATTACATAAAGAATTCTACCGAACACACACACGCCTTCTGTGACCGTTGGATCCCCCCCGCTCTGTGAAGTGTATGCGAGGAGTCAATACTACCGACGTGGGCGCTGCGTTCAGAGATGAACGGGGCCCAGTGAGTCGTGCTGCGTGCAGACGCAAATTTGTTTCCCCGCTAAAGCAAACATAACCAATGCCTCTTCGTGTCCTCCCTCAATTTTTTTCTTTTTTTCGTTTTCCCCTTCAGGAGGAAGAAAAAGGATAAAAAAAAATGGTGGCGCACTCTTCTTCTCATGCATCAGACAAGTCAGGCATAAAATAGACCGTTTGGATGGTGATCATGAACTGGCAGCAAACGGGGAAGTTTACCGGAGCTAAATGGATGCCCGACTCCACTTTTTATCTGTCTCCCACACTGCGTTAGACGTAATTTATGAATAATATCCCTTGAAATGGTGGCGGGTAAAGAAGCAGATGAGAAATGGGCCTCCTCTCAGCATGCTTACGTTGCCTATATGAGGGGGGGGGGGGGTGAAACGGTATTTTCAACGCTGTAGGTGGAAACTGTATCACCGCAGGCTGATAGAAAAGGTGTTTAATCCGAGGTTGTTCAGTCTCAGTGAGCTTTAGCCTTCAATAGAGGCATCGCTGAAGTAAATTGAAATGCTCAGATGCCCGTTTGGTGTCTTCTTATCCTCTCTCATGGTCTCTGTCTTGTATACCGTGTTACCATTAGGGCTTTCAGAACGGCCACATTTTTTGTTTGACGTAACTAACGGATGAACATGGACACCAGTAGATGATAGCTGGAAAAGGTGTGTTGTGTGTGTGTGGTGGTGTGTGTGTGTGTGTGTGTGGTGTGTGTGTGTGTGTGTGGGTGTGTGTGTGTGTGTGTGTGTGTGTTGTGTGTGTGTGTGTGTGTGTGTTGTGTGGTGTGTGTGTGTGTGTGGTGTGTGTGTTGTGTGTGTGTGTGTGTGTGGTGTGTGTGTGTGTGTGTTGTGTGTGTGTGTGTGTGTGTGAATAAGTGAAGAATTAGTTTGTATATAACTAAAGTAGAAAAAGGGTAGGGCCAGATAAAGTTTTTCTTCCTACTCCTTTTGAACATGGAAACACTTATATATACAAATCTTTATTTACATAATTTTTAAAGATAGTTTGAGTATTTCTTTTTGGATGGTTTTCTTGCTTTACTAAAATGTACATGTATTTTGATGTTCAAAATAAACTTTGTTTGAATATTGTTTAAAAAAAAAAACACTGGTTCTAAATATTAGAAAATCTAATTTGTGTGCATTATGTCGCATGAGAGGCAACCTATACAACAGGAGACATAACTAATTGTACCAATACATTTATTTCAACATAAGATTACACATACCGACTTTTTACAAAATAAGTTT
>NW_022604547.1:0-20190 GCF_008692095.1 Etheostoma spectabile | reverse complement strand
TATGTAAAAGAGACTTCAGATACAGTTATTAGGGACCACTAAGGTCTACTTAAGATACTTCAGATACAGTATTAGGGAACCACTAAGGTCTAATAAAAGAGACATCAGATACAGTATTAGGGGACCACTAGGGTCTATATAAAGAGCTTCAGATACATTATTAGGGGACCACTAAGTCTATTTAAAAGAACTCAGATACAGTATTAGGGGACCACTAAGGTCTATTAATAAAGAGACATCAGATACAGTATTAGTGGACCACTAAGGTCTTATAAAAGAGACTCAGATACAGTCGTAGGCTTAAAGCATTCAAAACCCTTAAACATTTAAATTATATCCACCTTTACCATCTGCAACAGGAAGGTGATGAACACATGCTATGATAAACGTTATTCTTGACATGGACTTTGATGCTAACATTTAGCAGTGTTGAAACACTGAAGTAAAATCTTTTTTGATATTGTTCTCAGGTGGAATTTCACGTGTCTGTACTTTACTCTGTTAATTATATTTATGGAAACTTTTACTTTTGCTCCACTACTTTTCCTAAATAACATGAATACTTTTACTCCGATACATTTCCCACAGCATCTTCGTTACTGTTACTTGGAAGAAATGTATTTGTAGGCTACATTGGAGTTAAGTACTCTTCCTCACAAAATACTTTTATTCTGTTTGTGTTTCTTTGGTGTTATGTCAGACTTTGAATTGGATGTTGAAAGATGCAGAGACCCTACCCTGAATATTATGCTTTACCATGAGAAAGCCAGATTAAAGTTCTAATCCAGGTTTTTGTTTTGAGATTTTACTTGTCATTTCATTTCAGAAAATGACTTTTTGAATTGAATTGATATCTTTTTTTCAAACGGCAAGAGAAAGTATATGCAAAAAAAATAAATTTCCTGTGTTACCTGTGCGAAAAGGAGTAGGAAGAAGTAAACTTCTGTACGCCTACCCTTTAATTCTTGCATTCCTTCAATTTACAATATTTATAATTATGTTTGCTATATATATACATATATATATACACACATACCTACACATATACATACACACATGTACATACACATATACCCTCATACATATATACATAAACAAACAAAAAACACAAACAAAACTTTCTACAGTGCTTCTCTATCCTTCTGAAAATAATTTCTTTGAAAAGGAATATGTTTGGGCATTGCTTTAGGTTCTCATTGAGTTTGTTCCACAATTTAACTCCGCAAATTGATAAACATAATCTTTTTCCTTGATGTTCTACATCTATTAGTCTTAAAATTTCCCTTCCCCTTAAATGTACCCTCCCTCCTTTCAAAGAACATCTTTTGTACTTCCCAGGCAATAGCTATTTCTTACTTTGAACATGAATACTGCAATTGATATTCAATTAAATCATGGTATTTTAAGCAATGTAGACTTTAGAATGATGAATTTGTATGATCCCGAATCCGGCGTTGTGAATATTCTTATTGCTCTTTTTTGCATTATGATAGTGGCTGTAATGAGTGTTGACAAGTGTTTCCCCAAATCTCTCACACAGTAATTCAAATAAGGATAACAGTACTTTAACTTAAGTACAGGAAAAATCAGATACTTCAAGACGTGTACTCAAGTTATATTGTAAAAGGTGACTTTAACTTGTACCAATCATTTTTCTGTTAATATCTGCTTTCAGGTACTTTTGTCCTTAGCTTTCTGTGTCCTCGGGTCAATTGGACTAATTTTCAAAAAGTTATGGTTTTTTAAACCAAATTGCCCCAAAAATAACATGGATGGTTCCATACACAAACAATTTAAGTAGAATTTAGGTAGGCTATGATTCCATATGCAATTCCAAAGTAAGTGTAAAGGTAGCGGTAATAGGTTGTATGAAGTTGGCTATGAAGATGTAAAGCAGATTGTTTTTTACTTTATGCTTTAGCTTTAAAAACAGACAAACAGCCACAACAATTGCATGGTCGCGGGAAAACAACACAAGTATTTCCCCCCCCCCCCAAACCTTTATTAACACAGTGTTAGGCCTACAAATCCAAATTAAAAACCATACAGGAAGTATTTACAATGTGCACATAAGGATACAGCTTACATTTACAATTCATAAAAATCATAACCAACTTAATCTCTAGTAAAGTGTTGCTTAGGAGATGAGAAGTCTTTGAAGTTTATTTTGTTTTTGAACTTTACATACAGAGTCCAGAATGTCTGAATTTCACCAAACAAATTTTGCTGGGAAGAAACTGAAAACATC
The DNA here is from genome assembly GCF_008692095.1 of Etheostoma spectabile. NCBI lineage: Eukaryota > Metazoa > Chordata > Actinopteri > Perciformes > Percidae > Etheostoma > Etheostoma spectabile. Next base: position 17,942 of record NW_022604547.1, on the reverse strand, counting down.
TGGCCTTGGTGAATATGAATATGATATTTGCCCAAAAGATCAACTTCCTTGTGGTTCAACTCTTCCTTCAAAACAAGACCATACATTCTGTTAGGGACCAAGACCTCATGAGTTCCCCAAATAATAAAGACTGCAGCCAGAATTCAAGCATAAAAATGTTATTAAAAAAGTATTTAATAAACTTGCATTGTGTTTTTACTGTTTATTCTTGTGATTTATATGTGTGTTATTCCAATTATTTAGACGTTAAGATGAAAATGTAGCAGTTATGCATAAACAAATAGAAAAAATGGTAGAAAAAGCTGTGCTTTTACTGTCCATTCAGCAAAAACAATGTTACGCATGCGCACTTTGATCCTGTATTCTTCAACATGTACGACAAAAAGCACAACTCTGCTGTTCCTTTGCACGTAAATTTTTATGCCAGTAATCATCTCCGTTACATATCAAACATGGACCAATCAAAATCGAGCTATTACTGGACCTTTGCGTAGCTGACGTCATTACACCAGCTACGTTGTAAGCGCAATCCCGCGAAATTCAAAGTCAAATGCCAGCAGCGGTGTCCGCTGATATCACAGCGGTGAGGAATTTCTCTGAACTCGGTTTTAATTCAAAAAAAGAACGAGTAGAAAGAGGGAGGACAAAAAAAATCGTTTCAAACTGACTGGTATGGAAGAAAAGATTGGCTATTAGCTATGCTAACCATAGACATATATTATCTATGTTTAGCATAGCCACATAGCCAATCTTTTACCAGTCTTTATTATGTCTATGATGCTAACAGTCAGCGTTGGACCTCTACGGGGTCCTGGGATCTGAACAACCTGTCCGCATAATAAAAAGCTGAAGGAAAACCGAGAGTATTAGGATATGGATATGATAAATGCGACATGCTTCTTTGCAAAGCAAGAGGTGCTTTTCGTGGCAATGAGCAGTGTGTTTTCATTGTTGCTGACTGTGAGGGACAACATAATTGGCTGCTGTGCTGCTGATTGAGTATTAGTTTAAACAATATACTAGGTAATCTGGCTTTCATAACCTCTTACTGACCACCGCACGTCACTCCTCCAAAGTTACATGAATGAGTACAAGCATAAACTAAATGAGACAAGGACTCAACCTGCTCTTTACAGAATTGGAAACTGCAGGGGAAATAAAGTCATCGCATGGATGATATCTCTGTAAGTACATTTTAAAATCATGGATTTTTACTTGCTACTTTAGAAAAGCCTATCTAAAAACTCTAATTTCCTTTGTCTTAAACAGTTGTAAAGTCAACTCAACGTTTGGCAATGGCACTTGACGTGATTGACGCAGGCGGTGTGTCCACGTGGCAATCAACGTCCATCATACAGAGAGTTTAAGGGATTTTTAATGCAGCCCGTCGTCGTTTACCGTGAGGAAAAAGCGCGTATTTATCGCGAAAGAAACGGCCCATGGTTCGTTTGACAAGTTGTTTACCTCTTTCTGTACAGCATATTAGTTGCCATCTTATTTAAGTTACCAAGGTCATAGTATGCGTGCTTAACTTTGGCTAACTTTACCCAATAGCTAAGCTAGCTAGAGCCATGGCTAGCTCTCACCCAACACGTAGCTAAGCTAACTAGAGCTATGGACTTTACCCACACGTAGCTAAGCTAACTAGAGCTATGGCTAACTTTACCCAAAGCATAGTGAATTTAATGTAACATTTATGTTGTCCTCGGGTCAAATTGTATTTGTTTCATAGTTTCTAACTATTTAAAGAAATATGGTTTCTTTCAACCTATTTGCCCAAAAGTACATTTTTGGTTCCATACAACATTCTTTACAAATTTGAAGGATCAGAGACGTTTTTATTATTTATAAATGTTATATAGTAGTTAATTTTTTTTAAATATTTACACTAGTTGACAAAAATATGCAAGATTGTACGGCTGCAGCCTGCAGCCTCCCGTCTGGTTCCTTCGAGCTTCTACTTTTCAAAACAAAAAGCATGTCAAGTGCATTTCCAGTCTATTCTAAGATGGTGCCATGGTGTTTATTTGAAATTTTTTTATGAGTTGCTCCGTGTGTTTATATTTAATTATGAAAGCCTGTAAGAGCGCCTCATGCTGCTATATCTCACGTGAGGTTGTTTTTTTGCAGTTACTGTATGAAGTGATTAATGTCCCTGTCTGAAATGGGCTGGTAAGGAACGGAATGCCAGGCCTGAACTTTTGTGAATTGAGTGTATCATGTGGGGGTTGATCTCTCTCTCTCTTTCTCTCTTTTATTTTTTTTTTTTTTTTTTTTTTTTTTTTTTTGCAGTGATCGGATGTGTTGCATCCCAGGTCCAGTGCACAAAGCAACCACACAGAAGAAACAAACACAGGTAAACCCCCACACCTGCTGATAGGGCTGGGTATTCAATAGGTATTCAATTCAATAGTTTTTCGGCAACCGACCGAATTGCCTCCAAAGTATTGAGTATCGAAAAATGCCCTCAGTGTTTTTCCTAACATAGCATTAGATTTAGGTGTGCCTATTTAGAGGGAAGGGGTTTATGGGTCCTTCCTCAAGAATTCTGTTAAGTTTTTCAATACTTTCTCCGTACATTTTGTGTCTCATGTTGATTTTGCGTCACTTTGTATTCACATTGTCTCTTTTTGGTAACTTTTGTTTCCTTTGGTGTTGTTTTGGGTCTCTGTGGTCATTTTGCGTCTCTTTGTAGTCGGTTTGTTTCTTTGTTGTAGTTTTGCGTCTCTTTTTTTTCACTTCATCGTTACATCTGTCTAAACGTTAGGGAAAGCTATGAACACTCCTAAACCTTGATACCAACTTACTAAAGATGTCAACTACAATATTTGATCCAAGAAAAGTCTTTTAGTTACTTTCTTTCGGCTCGGATGCTGCACCTAACCTTATAATGGGGAGGAAATACCAATTTCAATACCTAATGAGAAAATCTCTCTTCAGAGTCAGTGACCAATCAGCATGCAGAATGCTTCTACCAAGATTAATAATGTTGTGATTGGCTGTCTAACGTTGCATGCCGTAGAGGCCCAGGGTGATTTTTTTTTTTTTTTCCGGGGGAGGGGGGGGGGGGGGGGGGGATGCGTGGGATTTCCCTTTCTGGTCTATATATCCCTGCTCTGCTAAATGATTTTTGTCCATAGGTGATGTGAGCCGGGTACAGGGCACACCAGATGACGATCTTTTTAGGGGCCGTGGTAGTGGAGTTTACCAGAAAAAGCGCGAGCGTCGTGTGGCCATGACAGTTCGTTTATGCACCAAAACGACTTAACTATTGTGGTGAAACACTCAACACTTTTGTTTTCGCCGTAAAGTCAACTCTGCTCTCCAGCTTGAAAGTTGTGTGTTTTATGTTGACACCACGTTGTGCTGTTCATTCAAGTTCAAGGAGTCTTTATTATCCCTGGGGGGCAATTTGTTGTTGCGAAGCATGTAACAAAAATACACACAGGTTATATCAACAACCAGACATATAGAAACAAAATAATACGTACTACACGGAAGTCCACACCTCCATTGACTTATTAAAAAAGCCGATAGCAGCAGGGCCAACAATTTTGAGATTATTGCCATTGAACGTTGAAGTTCAAAATAAGTTTTGGCAACGGCTGGCCAAGTTGCACTATATCCCTGGTGGAAGGGGATGTCATTCTTGCATGTTCTTTATTGGGCATGATCAAAAAACATCCGTGCTTTTTCCCCACAAATCAACACCTGTAGAGGCAGGCAGGAAAAACTCTGTTAGGCACAGAGACAGGGCACAGGGTATCGAAATAAAGTATTAAGGTTTGGTACCAATGATTCCTAGTCCTATGTTCACCCACTTACTAGAAAATATAGAAGTTGTGTTTCTTAGGAGAATACTGGGATGTTGTATATCCTCAAGAGATTTTTTTAGAAGTAGATTTATGTTTCAATAAAATATAGCTTATTTTTCTTAATCAAGATTGAGTCTTTACATCTTTGAGCCTATGATTTTGTCAAACCTTGCACTGACCCACTTTTTTTTTGGGATGAATTTCATAATTAAAACACATTTTCACTTTTTTTTGATATGGCTTGAATGAATATCCCTACTGGAGTACATAAATGGAGAAGGTATTAGAGTACACCCTACCTTGCTTTGAATTTTCTCCTAACAATGACCACAAGGCTGCAAATTGTCATCATCTTCTCTTCATTATTCTTTAATGTAACTGATACGGTATCTATTTGGTTAGACTGGAGGGGAAAACCTGACTAAGTAAGATGTTGGATTTGAGCGCCACATTATACATGTAATCAGTTTAGGGATACAATCCATCACTGCTGTCCTGTGTCACTCAGCCAGTGGAGGGAAAAAAAGGAAGAAGTTGATCCGTCTCTCTGGGTCGTTTGTTTTCAGCGTAATAGATGACAAATAATTGGCCTTCATCAATAGCAATAGATGAGAGCTGAAATGATTTATTTCCCTACAACAGATTGGGCCGCCCCTGCAATGATGATGGAGCTCTCCAGTCAGTGAGGCGGAAAGAAGGGAGGTAAATGCAAAAGAAAAGATAAGGGGAGGGAATAAAAAGGGAAAGGAGTCAAGGAGGAGGACAATGTAAAATGACGAGGAAACAGACAGGAAAGGAAGGAGAATAGGGAAGAGGGGAGAAAGAAAGTAAAATGATCCGAGAGGAGAATTAAAATAAAGGGGTGGATGAAAAGAGCAAGGATTCAAAAAGAATTGTAGTGGCAAAATCATACCTTGTTTTAAATCCTTCTGTCAGCAGCTGGCAGATTTAGGGTTGACTCGTTCTCTCTTTTTTCTTGTACTCTTACCCTTTTTTCTCCAGTTTTGTGTTATCGTTCCATGTGGCGTACATTGTATTCAACTGGGTGTGTTGTTGCAGATCTAATGTACTCTAGTTCTACGTTTGAGTTGATGGAGAAAAACAGTTGGTGGGTCAGCGGTAGCCAGGGGCGCCGCCAGAATTTTGGGCCCCATGACAAAAAAAAATCAATTTGGTTAGTTTAATAATTGAATTGTCCTAACTTTTTCCCCCTATATGGCAAAAAAGGGTAAGAACAAGAATGGAATCAGATATGGCAGAAAGGAAGAAGAAGAGAAAAGAGTGGATTAAGGAGGGAGAATAGATAAGAGGGGTTAGGAAAAGAGCACCACTTCTGCACAAAGAACAAGTGCAAGTGGGTGTTAGTCCTTAAGGCGGGTTGCAGGCAGTTACAGAAGAATTGCTTTACGTTTTAAGTTGACAATTTAATTTAAATTTTCTCTCTTGCAAACTTGCTTGAAATTCTATTTCATCAAACCAAATCAGCAGAAGACTGTTCTAGTGACAGATACACTTCAATAGCAAGATCCTTTTTGTAAAGTAGACAAACTACATTATACCTCTTCCACTTATTTAGTTCGGCTGCTCTGCCATTGACCACCTTTCGAGTCATGATGGATTGCCCCAACCTGATAATCCTGCACAGTTGCAAGATGTGAACACACTGCAATCCTTTTATTGATCGCTTCAGTGAAACACAGATCCCCTGCCTGATTACCAGCTCGCTGTGATACTGACAGAAGTCTCTCTATCTGTCTTCTGCTATCAGCTTGTTGTCCAGGACACTTCTGGATCACATTTGGGGTTCAAACTGAGGGATCAACTGAATGTTGCTCATTTTAGCATGAGCTAAAGAGGAGTTGTCATCCATCTGAAACTAAGCAGCTTCCAACATCATGAACGCTAAATCATTTTGGGCCATTTTTCTTTGACAGTGTAGAGGCAGACTGGGGGGTGGGGTGAAATGGGGGGTGGGACATTGCAGGTATCTGGCATGCGCTGTAACCACTCCACTACCAAGGCACTCATAATTTTAGAAAATAAATTATAATCCAAAATACATAGTGTATGTATGATGTATGCTAGCTTTCAGAACATAATGGCAGAGAATGGTAAGAAAACCAAACTAATATACAGTATATTTACACAAAATTGGCATGAAGAATCATAATTGTGTGTGTGTGTGTGTGTGTGTGGTGTGTGTGGTGAAAACAAAATAAAGTTAAAACTTTTTTGAACTTGGGGGGCAGCAGCCCTACTTGCCAGAAACTAATGGCCTTTTGCATCCGCAGGAATGAGCTGCGTTGCTGCTGATGGACAGCAGGATGGATGGAGTCTTCCCTGGCTTGAGGATCAGTCCTGAGTTGTAAGTAACACAGTAGACTGTCCTGCTCTGCAACAACACAACCATGATCCACTGATTTTAGATTGACAGCTATGCCACTGATTGGTGAATCGGCCCCACCGTAGTATTTGAGGGTATTGAATGTCTGATTTGAATCTGTATTTTTGTGTGAGCATGTTTCTCTTTAATCTTCTTTATTTTGTCAATGGAAAAATAGTCAGCTTTCAGGTACTGTTTGTAAAAAAACAAAAAAACAAAAAGGGAAATGGATCTACTTCCTTCATAGTCAGGAAGACATACAGTATTTCTATCTGCTGTTAATTTGTCAAAGCACGTAATGAACGGGAGTGGATTGTGAAAGTGCGTCGGTCCATCCCAAGCTTTTTACTCGTCAGCATCAACAACAGCTACTTCAGCCACGTGTCGCAGTTATCAAAAGTCATAATCTCTGTGTTCATCTGGCCGGTCAGCCGCGCTGGCAACATCTTCAGTCCAGAACAAACCGGATCTACGAACCTGCCAAAGCTACGTCCCAATCAATTGATCCAGTTACAGTAAGAGCCGTTTATCTCGTCATCTCGGGAGGAATTTCAGCCAGGCTTGCTCAGTCACTCTCTCTCTCGTTGCATCTGGGAAAGCTGACAGACCCAGGGAGCTCGTGCTGTAACACTTGCTGGTTGTCTAGGTAGGGGTCCTCTTTAGAGAATGAATGATGGAGGATTATTTTACAGTCACGGCTGGAGGCGCCTGGCAAATTGAGAAATCTGAGAGGTTTTCACTTGTCTTTCCCTACTTTCTATCCTTCATCGACTTTACCTCGTTTCACCCCGTTTATCCACTTCCCAGCACTACCTCCCTTTTCCTTTGTAGTTTGAATCTTTATCACTCCCCACTTTCTGCTCTTGTACATTTCCTTTTTATTATTCCTCCCTCTTTACCCCTTTCCTCTTTTCTTATTCTCTTGTCTAATTGAGTAATTGAAGCTCATTTCTTTGTCTTAATTCATTTCAACCTTCCATACTCCCTATTTCTGTCCACCTTATTTCATTTCTTCTTCATTATCCTTTTTTTAATTTCATTTGAACAACTTTCATATATTGTCCTTCTGTCTTGTCCTTCCATCTGCATTTGTCCCTGTGGTGACCTATTATTTTTAACTCTGCACCTTATGTCATGTATTTGTTCATACTGTAAGTCAAAAGAAAATGTAATGTTTTGCAATAATACAGCATATTGTGAAATATACTTTGCAACAACATCAAAATTGGCTCTAACGTCTTCCTATCTCATTTTAAATTATTCTAATACTTGTATGAACAGCATAGAAATAAGGGTTTATGAAAGAGTGAAGTTTTCACTCCCTCCGGGAAATGTCTAGAAAGATAATGGAATCAACTAGTGGTCAGAAATGGATATGAGATACAAGACAACTGTGATAGGGTCAGAAGCACTGTCCTTGTACAGTGGAAATAAAGATACAAAAACACACTTTTTGTTTCCTCACTCACAACCTTTATGTACCGTAACAGGGATCTTTCTGTGGGCCGTTTCCCACCTTTCTTCTCTCCTCCAGATGTTGTTCCCTTCACTGTCCTTGCCTTCTCTGCCCTCGGTGTCATTTGGACTTCCTTGCAGATCCGGGTCTCCTCTTCTGCTTCTCTGACTTCTGTAATTCTGTTCACTCTCCCCTTCCTGAGTAATTGAAGTAATTTCCCACCTTGGCTATGATGAATGTGTCCCCCGCTCCCCGCCATGCCCTTCTACTTTAGCCGGCCTAATTAAAGAAAACATTCCATGATTGCCTATTTTTCCTCGAGCGTGACAACCTATATTCTCCCCAGCACCTGATTAGAGAGTTATTATGCTTAGATTTAGATTGATTTAACCGGGCGCTTAATAAAGACTACTTGGGTTTGATTTAAAGCGGGGGGAATTGCAGGTTTTGAGCCAGTCACGGTGTGTAATTGTTATTACTGTTTCATGATATGAGCTGAGTCGCGGCGAGAGGGAGTTCTCGAAAATTGAATTAGAAAATTAGAAGGTCACTCTGCGTACACATGTGACATTTTGGGACATTCGTGCCGCGGATAGAGCTGTCAGGAGGAGCGACATTCAGGCACCGATTGGTCCGGAATGATAAATCGCATCCATCCCACCTGCACAAACTTGACATATTTCTATCAAAGCAAGATTAATCTCTCCATCAACTGCTGCAACGTGCTCTCATAATCTGAGATTGGATGCCGAATGGGTAAATTGACTGGCGTTTGCGTTGTGGTGCTCTGCCCTGGGTTGATACTGTCTTAATAAAAGCCAAATGGGAGGATACAGTCTCATAACCCAACTGTTCAAGTTTTTGTTTAAGAAAAATCATAGTTTGTGGCAGCCTTGGCCTCTCTGATTGAAGTGAGTGAGTGTGAGATAGTTCATTGTTTAAAATCGGGATAGACAGGTTGTTTTTGGCAGTTTGCAGATGAACTTTATCAGCGTTTTATTTGCCTGTTAACTGATAGTTATAAATTACAAAGTTGTCTACTTTGGCTCGGCTCCAGCTCTGTGTCTGTCCGTGTGCTTCGGTTTCACTCACCAATGAGTCCCGACTTAATCTCCCTCCCCAACGCTATCTGACTATTTCTTACTGGGTATTATGTCAAAGTTTCTCATTTACTAAATATTGCTTAAAGTATTTAACTAAGTTTTTGTGGTGGTGTTGTACCATTCCAAATGTTATTAATATCCGTTATAGGTTTCAATAATTACAATCGTTATCGGCCTTAAAACGACAGTATAATTTGATCCGTAGTTTAAAAGCGGTCGTCAGACAAAAATATCCTTTTCAAAAGCATTAAATTGTTCTCCAGCACATTTACACCCAAGACTACATCTAATATATTGTAAAAAACTTAATTGCTGCCCTCCTTGAGAAGACATGTGTCCCTATTACTACTGTCCCCCCACTGAGCGGTCAGAGGTCAGGGTCAGCCACACATCAGCATGTTTGGTTGAAAAGTTTTCAGCATGTGGCTTAAGCATTGGTGGAAGAAATATTCAGGTCCTTTCCTAAAGTACAAGTACTAACTCACTGTAAAAAATACTGTTACAAGTAAAAAATTGAATTAATGTACTTAGTTACATTTCATCACTGGGTTTAAGCGCACTTCGAGATTTAAAGCATAATCTCGCAGTTAAAGGTTGATAAGCCTTGAGATCAGAGACGATGAGGAAGACTTTAAAGATCCAAGATCCGAGGATTGCAAATCATTTTCAGCTTTATTCAAACAGTGAACAAACTTTCATGACACAGTGAGCCAACTCTGTATACACACGAATGTCAATACAATAGTAACCAATGAAAATCAGAATAACTTTTTCTTATAGTCCTCTTGTTCTGCAGTGGTCAATTAATCTATTTCTGTGAAACAGTTACCTTTGACACAACTCCTTATTTGTGAGACACTTCTACTAGCTTACACATTCTGATTTATTCCTGCAACCTATGTGTCCACTTCATGCTGACTCTGCCCTAAAAGCTCCCTCTGAATGGTTACTGCATTTTAACTTTTACATGCATAAATATCAACCTATCAAAGGTCTCTACAGTGTACTTGGTGTACTACTCCGCCCGAATCCTGAAACAAAAAAGTGACATTTTAAAAAACCTTTCTCTCTCACTATTCATATTGATTGGTACCTGCTGTAGCTAACCATCTGTTTGGGACCCACCCCCCCCAAAAAAAGCTAAGGAGGCTTGTCCTCCTTTGGCCTCGCTCCAATCTAGTTAGCATACTGCACTTACTGACGCGGCTGAGCAGCATTTTGATAATGGCACGATTAAAGGTAAAATTGAACAATTTGACTCGGGCCACGCCACAAAAGCACAAGAGGCTTTACACTTGCTGTCAAAGGGGCGAAGCAAGTCCATCATTCATGTCTAAAATCCAGCAGTGTCTAGAGTGAGCTCTGTGTAAGTTGTCTTTGACATGTATTCACTGTTGGCCTTATTGGCAGTCACTTCTTCACTGTCACTGTAAGTATGGCTGCGTACTGTAGTGCAGCTTATCACTGCATGGAAGATTGATGTATAAAAAGACTGATGGATAGATGCAAGATGCTGTAGGTGAATGAAAATATTTAAATAGATTAGGTAATATAGTTTGAAAGAGATGAATGATGTGGGAGTTTCAAAACACATCCATTGATTAGTTTTAGAGGCACTGTGTCATCCTGACAGAAAACAACCTTGGTTGAAGTAAAAAAAATGTCAGTCTTGTAGATGAATGTGTTCAAATGTAATTCTTAGTTCAGCACTGTATCCATTTAGGTGTTGAGTCAAAGCAGGAGGTCAAGGGTCAGACCTACAGTATATTGCAGGGTTCTTAAAAACATTGCTCAAAGGTTGGCATCTGATTTTATTACAGGTCAAAGGTCCGTAACAAACATTTGGTCCGTTTTTTTAGCTTCATGTATTAAAAGTACAGCCGTATTCTTGGCTTCATGTAGTAAAGGATTTTTTTTGTTGCTTCAGTGTTTTTTTCAGGCAGTTTCTGACTTTTTTTCAGTTTTTTTTTTTTTTTTTTTCGCTTCATAAGGTTTGTATTTCTTAGTGCTGTCAAACGATTAAAATATTTATTCCGATTATCGTGCATTTTTATCTATTCTTAATGTCCCTTTTTGTCCCATGATTTTTTTTTTTTCTCTATTTTATTGCTCTATAAGTATGGAAAAGTGGATCTGCTAACTTTGTGCAAATGTTTTTTAATTTATTTTTTTAAATTGAAAACATTGGCATATAGCCTACTGTATTGTTCAATTTCACAACATCCTCACTTGGAGCAAATAATCTCTAACACAATGTAACGCTGACCATCAATAAAAAGGTTAAAAAATACTTTGACAGCAGGGGGGGGACATCAAGTGGTATTTCAGACTGGACGTGCTGCGATGATAGCTCAGTTTGCAACAACCAAACCCACAGATCACTTTGGTCTTGTCAATGGAACATTTGGCAACTTTTAGAAAGTAAACTTTACATTCAGAATCTTATTGCCGTCCATTTTGGCGTCTCACGCTTGCCATCCTCTCAAAACGTAACATTACTGCTCTTTGGCCGGCTCGCAAGCCTAACCAGTGTGCGTGGCGTGACTGTTTTGTTTTCCAGTCTAGCTAGATCCGGTGGGTGTTTAGTTTTTCTAACGTTACTAGTTTGTTGCAACAGCATGTGTGTTTAAAAAAAAAAAAAAAAAAAAAAAAGTTAATCTTGCAATTAAAAAAAAAAAAAAGTTGCCACCGTTAAAATGGTTTGCGTTAACCGCGTTAATAACTCTTTAATTGACCGCACTAGTATTTATAGCACTGAAATCTATGGACCGTTCTAGATTGGAAGTTTTTTCCTCGCCACTGTCGCACTGTTGCTTGCTCTGGAGGAAAAAACTGAACTGTTGGGTCCTTGTGGATTCTGGAGTGTGGTCTAGACCTGCTCTATCTGTGAAGTGTCTTGAGATAACTCTTGTGTGATTTGATACTATAAATAAAATTGAAATTGAAAAAAATTGAATTGAAATTGATTGACTTGCCGTTTGGTCCAGTAGCGGACCTGGGCCAGACTTTAAAGGTCCCATGGCATGAAAATTTTACTTTGAGGTTTTTTAACATTAATATGCATTCCCCAGCCTGCCTATCCCCCCCCAGTGGCTAGAAATGGTGATAGGTGTAAGCCGAGCCTGGGTATCCTGCTCTGCTTTGAGAAAATGAAAGCTCAGATGGGCCGATCTGGAATCTTGCTCCTTATAAGGTCAAAAGGGAAGGTCACTCTTTCTCTGCCTACCCAGAGAATTTACCCCCCCCCCCATGATAGAGAGACATCATGGCTTTCAAATGAGCAGAGTGGCAGTTGGTCAAGGCCACAGAATATATTAGGATAATAAAGATGCAAAAGAAAGTATAATTATGTTAAGCAATTACAAGTAGATTTGCTGGTTTGAAACCAGAATTCTAAATGTCCAAAAGTCACAAGTGAGTTGATTTTAAGGAAGTGCTGTAATTTGTTCCAGCTGTCATGGACACTAAAACTAAAATCATTTTTCCGAGTTCAGAGCGAGCTCATGGAACGTGAAGTAAAAGCCGAGCAGTCAGCAGAGCGAGTCTGATAATGTGTCTCTGAGTAACAGTAAAGCTCTGTGAGGTAAGATGGTAGTTTTCCAACAAGAGCCTTATAGATAACAAGATACCAGAGAGACCAACTAACACTTTTATATAAATTACGGTGATGTGTAGGGTTGGTTATCGTTTGGAAGAAAGCCAAAAAAAAGCTGGGTGATCTATGAAGTTTCTGGAGACCGCAAAGAGGAAGAAACTGAGATGACAGGATCGAGGGAGAGAACATTTTATACCCAAGGCCAACTCAATTTTACAAATGCATTAAAACGCACACGGTTTTGGCATCATTTTTGATTTGAACAGTTCTGATTCCATTCCATATTCATTCTTGATTTTGGTTCTTATCGTTTTTTGATGTCCGATTCTTTGGAGGGGTGGAGTTGAAACGGTCACATTTATTGACCGATAAGAGGAACATTGTATTTTGATTTAGTGATGGCACACAGTTTTACCGTGCTTTTTCAATAAAATCAACTGTGCTATGTGGCTGCAACACAACACGTCTGGAAGTACAGCGTAGCTACGGAAACCAAAACTTGTCCGTGTTTAAATATGGAACCAATCGGATAAAAAACCAAATTTTCCAAACGAGTCCATTTATAAATAAAAAGAATTCCATTGGAATCGTAATGTTTGAAACGATTACAATTGGAACCAGTTCTTGCTGCCGAATCCTATATACATGCATGTACGCGTGCACACGCACACATAATATACAGAATCAAACCTACAATAGAAAAGAAATTAAATGAACATGTTGAACCTGGATTTAAAGTTAGTAAAGGCAAGTTTGTTCCAGTTCTGCACATACTAAATGTTGCTACTCAGTGTTTAGCTTTAACTCTGGAAACAGTTTGTATCTGATGACATAAAAGCTGACAGGGTTCATATTAGGGTCTAACGATACACCGATCTGGATCAATATCGATTCAATGATCCACGGTTCGTTTTTTTTCAATGCAAAGTGAAAATATCAATACATATTGTCTGTAAGATGCTCCTTTATTTTAGATTCCCACTTTTTTTTATAAGGGTTTTAAGAATCGTTGTCTAGAAGAGTTCAGGAACAAATTGTCAAATCATATTTTAGTTGCTTATTTTAGAGCCATACATGGAACTATCTTAAATGGCATATATTGTCTCATTGTTCCCTGAATTGAATCAAATTGTATTGTGACAGACTTAAAGATATCAGCAATATCATTGTTTTCCAAGAATGATGCGAATATCATTATGAAACTTGGGATTTACACCCCACCTTCATATCGTAAATTTGGAAATGCATTTTGGTGCCAAAGTATCGAGATCTAATGCAATCTATTCTTTGGAAAAGTGGAAATAGCTGCTGCAACGTGAAAGTAGTGACGAGGCTGAAAAGGTGGAGAGATAGAGAGGGATGAGGGCAGCGCTGAAAGAAGTATTCAGATCCTTCAGTAAAGTACTAATACCACCTATAATAATACTCTGTCAAGTAAAAGTCATGCATTGAAATGTTACTTTAATGGTCTCATCATCTCAGCTGGACTTGTAGGCCGTTATATTGTTGCTAGGTAACTAGTAACCCAAGCCTGTCAGTTGAATGTAGTGGAGTACAAAGTACAATATTTCTATAGCGGAGTAGAAGCAGCAAGTGGCATGATTTTAAGTAAAGTACAAGTACCTAAAAATTCGGACTTAAGTACATTCCTGGAGTAAATGTACTTAGTTACATTCCACCACTGAAAGACGGGAGTGAAGCAGGAGCAAGGGACAGAAAGATGAGATTAAGGTAAGGAGTGAGGAAAGAGATGGTGCAAAGGAAAACAAGGGAGAGTGGGATCCCGAATCAGAGGAAAAAGGTGGAAGTGGGAGAATTAGAATTGAGGAGGAATAGCGAGCTTGAGGTGAAAGGTAATGAGACAAAAGGCCGAAAATGAAGGCAGAAGAGCAAAAAAGACGTGAAGAGGAGAGAAAGCAAGATGAAAGAAATTAAGTGGTACAGCAAGAGACGTAGGAAAGAAATGCAACTAAATTACATCGGAGTACAAAAGAAGCAGCAAGAAAGAAATCGTATATACCCAATGTTTAAGTCTCGGATTAATGAGATGTTGCAGCAGCCGGCTGGACAATAAAGCTAACATTAACAATAAAGAGATGATTTTCTTTTAAAAGGTTAATAGTACTCTGAAGTCATTGAGATCACTCACTGAAGACTTCATTATTTCAATTAATGGTCCCCCTCCGCTACTTGACCCGACCGTCAAAATTAGTGGCAAGGAACCTTCAAGTCAGATGATGAACTGCCACTGTCTTCGCCGCTAATTGGCAGCCACAATCAAGAGCGAATATGTATCAGAGAAAAAGAGGCTGAATATATTAGAAGAAGAAAAATGAGGCTGTAAGCAACATGGCAGCACCAACTGTCTTGGATGTCAGTGTTGGGGGAAAATGGTGATTGGTGGAGAGGAAGAGATGGGAAGAAAAATGATTAATGAATCACAGAGCACAAAGCTAAGCTTTCTTTCTAAGAGTTCATCCGTGTTTTGAGCTCATATACATGCATCTCAGGAGGAGAGAGTGTGATTTGGTCCAGTCAGTTGGGTTTTGACGCTGATGTGATGGAAATCAATCAATCAATCAATCAATCATCAACATTTATTTCTATAGCACTTTACGCAACCACAGGTGTCCAAAGTGCTTTCATCAACCAAGATAAACAAACACAACATTCAATAAGACGAGAAGGAAAAAAAAAGTTGAAATGAAAGAAAGTACCAAAGAATTTGTTTTGGCATTAAACTGTTCCAAATTTCCCTGTACAGGGAGCACCCGGTCATACGCCGTGAGCTACAAAAAAGAAGTCGCTGGTGGCGTTTAATAAAGCACTCTGGTCTTTTTTGAAATCCTGGTTTACTCCACTGGATTATAATGTAAAACAGATGCTGGCAGTTTCTGACATTTTTTTGCAGTTGTGCTTTTTCCCACTACCACCGAATTGCCACTTTTGAGCGAAATTGAAATTTTGGGCATCAAACACTTCATTCCTGCATTCTGGTGAATTTTTCAGCAACAATTTGTGCCATTTTTGCATAAATGTTTGGTTCAAAGGTCTTTAATTATGTCAATTAAATTACAATAGGGATTTTGGGGTGGGTTTCACTGGCCAGTTTTGATCATTGGAGGGGTTGTAAACCCCGCCCCCCCATCCCTGCTGTTAGTTCCACCTATGTCACGCACACAGACAAGGCTCTGAATGTCAAATACATTGCCTTATTTCAGCAGCAAAGATTACATAAAGAATTCTACCGAACACACACACGCCTTCTGTGACCGTTGGATCCCCCGCTCTGTGAATGTGTATGCGAGGAGTCAATACTACCGACGTGGGCGCTGCGTTCAGAGATGAACGGGGCCCAGGTGAGTCGTGCTGCGTGCAGACGCAAATTTGTTTCCCCGCTAAAGCAAACATAACCAATGGCCTCTTCGTGTCCTCCCATCAATTTTTTTCTTTTTTCGTTTTCCCCTTCAGGAGGGAAGAAAAGGATAAAAAAAATGGTGGCGCACTCTTCTTCTCATGCATCAGACAAGTCAGGCATAAAATAGACCGTTTGGATGGGTGATCATGAACTGGCAGCAAAACGGGGAAGTTTAACCGGAGCTAAATGGATGCCCAGCCTCCCTTTTTATCTGTCTCCCACACTGCGTTAGACGTAATTTTGGTAATAATCCCTTGAATGGTGGCGGGTAAAGAAGCAGATGAGAAATGGGCCTCCTCTCAGCATGCTTACGTTGCCTATATGATGGGGGGGGGGGGGGTGAAAACGGTATTTTCAACGCTGTAGGTGGGAACTGTATCACCGCAGGCTGATAGAAAAGGTGTTTAATCCGAGGTTGTTCAGTCTTCAGTGAGCTTTAGCCTTCCATAGAGGCATCGCTGAAGTAAATTGAAATGCTCAGATGCCCTGTTGGGTGTCTTCTTATCCTCTCTCATGGTCTCTTTCTTGTATACCGTGTTACCATTAGGGCTTTCAGACTGCCACATTGTTTTGTTTGACGTAACTAACGGATGAACATGGACACCAGTAGATGATAGCTGGAAAGGTGTGGTGTGTGGGTGTGTGTGTTGTGTGTGTGTGTGTGTGTGTGTGTGGTGTGTGTGTGTGTGTTTGTGTGTGTGTGTGTGTGTGTTTGGTGTGTGTGTGTGTGTGTGTGTGTGTGTGGTGTGTGTGTGGGTGTGTGTGTGTGTGTGTGTGTGTGTGTGTGTGTGTGTGTGTGTGTGTGTGTGTGTGTGTGTGTGTGTGAGAATAAGTGAAGAATGAGTTTGTATATACTAAAGTAGAAAAAGGGTAGGGCCAGATAAATTTTTCTTCCTACTCCTTTTGAACATGGAAACACTTATTATATACAAATCTTTATTTACAATAATTTTTAAGATAGTTTGAGTATTTCTTTTTGATGGTTTTCTTGCATTTTACTAAAATGTACATGTATTTTGATGTTAAAATAAACTTTGTTTGAATATTTGTTTAAAAAAAAAAACACTGGTTCTAAAATATTAGAAAATCTAATTGTGTGCATTATGTCGATGAAGGGCAACCTATCAACAGGAGACATAACTAATTGTACCAATACATTTATTTCAACATAAAGATTACACATACCCGACTTTTTACAAAATAAGTTAACATATTCATATAGAACGTGAAACTTAATTGTAAAACCTTAGATCTCTCTTCTGAAGCGTGCGGGAGCAGCATATGCCGGCAATTAGTTTTTTTAATTAATATTTGGTCATAAACAACAGTCTCCTGCCGTCCCCTGAATCTGTCTGATGGATTCGGTGTCTGCTCTTACTGACAAAAATTCCGAATCTCGTCTCTCCATTTAGACTTTTTGTTGATGTCTTTGTGCAGTCTTCTTCTTTACCCTCGTTTGTCTTAAATCTGGGAGCGCAGTCGATGATAGAAACGTCATTAACTCCTAGTCCTTCATTGCCAGATCCTCCTCAGAGTGCAGAGAGCACCTCCCTTCTCCTCCCCATTGTGGCCCTATAAGTGGCGACAGCAGAACCAAGAGCTAGTTAGATCATTTACATCCCGCCATCAGAGTTTGAGATGGCTCATTAGCCTCTTGCATGTAGATAAGCTCCAAATTGACAAAGTGCATAGTTTCGGCTGCTCCTTCCATTTGGGGAGAACAGGAGAAGAAGGAGCTGAAGCCCAGGGGATTGATGGCCCCACATGCTCTTGGCTCTGCCTTTGCTCGCTTGTTCTTCGTCGGCCAGGTGGCTACCACCCTCCACCTCTACTGCTTCAGGCAGAAGGCCATCGGTGACAGAAGTATTCAGATCCTTTACTTAGGTCAAAGTACTAATATCTAGGGCTACACAATTAATCAAATTTTAATCACGATCACGATTTTGGCTTCCCAAAATCCCATTTGCGTGATCGAGCGATATTTTTAATGCATAATTTCGTTCATAGAACGCTCCGGATTTTTTTGCAAAGCCAATCTACCGCTCCGTGAACCACTGTCTGATCATGTCAGAGTTGTTCCCTGCACCACGCAGATTAGTTTCTAGATGTAGACAGTCACAGAGGACAGAGTACGTGAGGAAAATTCCACAACAGATAGCAGTCGGTTAAACG
>NW_022604546.1:0-8052 GCF_008692095.1 Etheostoma spectabile | reverse complement strand
TCTCTATACAGACAATTACTGGAGATGACATGTCGCTGGGCACTGTTAAGGCGGCGTGGCGGAGGAAAGGGGGATGCGTCACCATCTACATGCCTACATGCCCTCTGGCTGTGGCGTCCATGTGGCCTGTGCCCGTATTGGTGCAGCACACAATGTGGTGTTTGCGGGTTCAGTGCCGAGGCGCGGGCAGAGCGAATCCGCGACGTGAGACCCGCTCATTGTTTTGGTTTTAAAGCCCGTGAATACATTACAACATAAACATAGCAAAGTGAAATATATAGCTAGATAGATAGCTGGTGAACACAATGTAGCATTTAGCAGCTAAAGAGGCCAATAATTCTCTTAGAAGGACCAACATGTTGAAGACCTTTTTATGTCTGGTGGTTTCATGACAGCTTCCAATACAACAAGGTTGAATTTCTTTCACAAATACAGTTGGTTAAATTAGTTATTTTAACATTAGTATTTCCTCAGCTACAGTAGCCTATTACTGTTGGGGAAATCCTTCTATAAACTGACAACTGACTCCATGATGAATTTAACACAGTGTTTATTCTTGTGGTCAACAGATGAAATGCGTTTCCGAGCAGTTACACGTGCACGGACCTGATGGAGACTTGTCTAGTACAGAGGTCCCCCAAAAGGCACTTAGACAATATTGTGCTCAGGGTTATATTGGTTCCCCTTGTGGGGCCTGATTGGTCAGCTATACTGTTGCTGGGTTACAATCCCTGCTCTGCCTCTCCCTTCTTGCATGTCTATTATTTTCAGTTATCATTTACTTCACAAGACAGCTATGTCCACTCCCTTCTAAGTTGGTATGTCCTGTTCTCTGAGTTATCAGACCGTCCTGAACTTTAGTGTCCTTGGCCTCACCATCTCCTCCTCCGTGCCCACTGTAGATATCTGACTAAGATGCCCTGCCTGTTCTCTTCCTCCTTAGCTGTAACCCAGCTGCAAAGCATAATGTATAATATGTCACACATACACACACTCTTATTTAGTCTTTGGTTAATTCAGTATATACTGTAAGCCAGCTTTTACGTGGCCGTTCCTGAGTGCCCTGTTCATCACCACCTCAGTCATTGTATTATTTTCCCACAAATTCCCCCTTTTCGCACCTACTAGGTGCGAACACCTTTACACTAACTGCAGTGCCTCAACGTCCTCCCCGTCTCAGGCATGGTGAGTAATGGCAGCATCCCAGCGGAATAGGGAGGCGGCGCTTTTTCTTTGGACAAGGCAGTGGTGATGAGCCGGGATGTCATGGTCCGCAGGCAGGGCACACAGCAACACCCACAGGTAACTAGAATAGCGAGGAAAAACAGCAATAGATGTCAAACAAGCAGTGATAAGATTCTTCCATTTGCCAAAAAAGGTTGTCATCCACCCCTCCAATGGATTTGATACACCTGAGGCGTCATGCATCTCCTGGGAAAGGGCTCGAAGTTGGTTCAAAGCCCTGGTGACCTTCCCATCCGGGGCAGTGTTGTTAGGGATGACCGTACAGCACATCTCTCCGAACATGGAACAGACTCCTCCTTTTTCAGCCAACAGCATGTCCAGCGCCATCCTATTCTGGAGCGCCATGAGGGATGTTGGGGCCGTCTGCTCGGCCAGGCCTTCGATGGCATCCCTAGTTGCATTGCTCAAGCGTAAAACATTATAATGCACAAAATTTATCCTATCTACATTTTTGCTGGGAGTGACGGGGAAGATGGCTGAAAGCAGTGGTATATTCTCAAATCCTGCGGCTATTTGATCTGCCAATTTGTATTCATTCGGGACACCCCTAGGAACTCCTATGCTGTCTATATAGGTTGGGGTTCCCGCCCATGGATCAAAAGCCGGGCTTGCATACTACGGGCCCTGCGCCTTCTCTTTACTGTCAGTTGCACAGCCTTATGGGGGTATAGTGGACTCTACTCCCCACCAAAGATATGGGCATAGCTAATCTAACCATAGCACAAACTCCTGACGTTTGATTTGGGACTTTATCTGGGAGTACAACCTAAGACCACCACAATAGTAGAATAGTCCTATTCTAGCCACTGGGCCTAGGGCTGTTTTGTTTTGTACAGTTGTGTTGCACCAGTCCGGGGGTATATCACCTAGTTTGATTGTGGGCTTGCTTGATCCGGTGAGATTGAAACAGTGATATCTTGCACCCTCCCCCTTTATGGCGGTAAAATACCCTGGTTTTCAAAGCCTGGGGGGAAAGAGGGATGCTAGGGTAGTACAATTGCGGGAAGCTGTCTTAGAGTGTGTGAAGTTCAACATGCATGCATATCCTGCTGGGTCCTCATTAGGAAACAACGGGCCGGGTTAGTGAACATGACTGGTCTAGCTGTGGCACAGGCCACGCACCCTTCCATGTGTTGTTCTTTGGCATTCTGTATTAGCCACCTGATCCATAAATTGTCCTGGCCTGCACCTGCTGATAACTCTAACACATCTTCCACCCTCATTTTAGAGAAGTCCTGCACTATTACGTCTTCTCCTTCAGAGGGGGTTTTACTGTAGTCTCTGCCATGTCAGTGTCATTCTGTGTGTGCGTGAGGGGATCCAAAATATTTATCTGCAGGGGGGTATCTGGTCACTTCCTGCTATCCATACACCTATGGCTAACATCCAGACATCCTGACCGTTCCTGCTCCCAATTGCTCTATTTACTGACAGGGTTATGGGATTTTTCGTGGGGTCTGAACTATAGTCCCGCTGTATAGATAATATCTCCCATTCATCTTGTTGTACCCACCAATCTCTTTTGTCTGTCAACCTCGCCCATGGTTTCCACCCTCCTGTTGTCCAACCCGCGTCATACCAGCTGTTACAGAGACTACCTTTCACCTGTCCGGAAGCGCTCCTTTCACAGTCCTCTACCTTTTGATAGTCGTCACAGATGTACACATCTGTGTTTTTGTAGAAACTATTATACCCCCCGCAGTCTATAGTCTGACACAAATCAAAGGTAAATGACGTGGTTGAGTCTCTCACATAGGGGAGAGTCAATCTGGCACCGCACCTTGGGGATGGGCCCTTAGTGTGTTGCTTCACTACTGCCCAAACTGCTCTTCTTCTCTCTCGTCTAGTTTCATTTCCTTTGTTACTGAGAGGTGGTTGGACACTACCGGGTGATTGTTCTTTGTGGTCTCGGTCCCCATACGCATGTTCCAACCCCAGAACTAATGCTGCAACTCCCACTACTACTACTACTGCTAGGACAACTGTTGTCTTTTTCCCAAACCCCATTGCCTTCCAAGTTATGGATGTACTATGTGGGGGCTGTTCCCCGCCAAAACATCTCTTCCATCTATACATTTTGGATTGCTTTTCTAATTTCTGCCAATGGGCGGCTAGGAGGTGCGGCTGGGGCACAATGTGTCAGGTGGTGCCAAGGTGCTCCTTTTTACCTTTAACCTGGACCGAGTGTGAAGTAACCTCCCCCACTGGTACGGCCCGGACCACCTGGGGTCAGTCCACTTCCTCTTGTGAACTTTGACCCTGACCCAGTCGCCTACCTTGACAGGTAGTGTTGCTTCCTCCTGCGGTTCCTGTTCGCCAACTGGACTGCGTAGAAAGGGCTGAAACCAGAGATGTTAGCTTTTTCATATAGTCTGTCATTTCTATTTGCTGAACATCTAACATTGGCATGTGACCTCCATCTAGTGGAGGTCCTGGCATTTTTCTCCCTGTCATTATTTCGTGTGGGGTCAAATGTGTTTCTCCGTCCTTCTGAGGACCTCATAGCCATGAGGGCCAATGGGAGCGCTTCTACCCATGTTAACTTGCTTCCTGCACATGCCTTAGCTATCTTAGCCTTCAATGTCTGGTTTGCTCTTTCCACCATTCCCTGTGACTGTGGATGATAAACTGATCCGAAGGCATGAGTGATTCCAGGGCCTGTTCTACTTCTCTTAGTAGTTTGTTGTTAAAATGTGTGCCATTATCTGACCTTATTCGCCTGGGGACCCCATACCTCGGGATGAGTTCAGTTTTGAGCCATTTCACCACTGTTTTTGCGTCCTCTTTTCCGGTGGGAATGGCTTCTACCCACCTAGAGAACCTGTCTACCATCACCAGAAGATACCTTTTTCCCCCTACCACATTTTCTGCGCCCATATCAGTATAATCTATACTGATATCTTGAAAACAAGCTGTGGGGACTGGGTACGCTCCTTTTAGTGTGGTGTATGGTTTCTGAACATTATGCTCTCCACACACCCTGCATCCTGACAAAAATGTGTCACCATGTCCCTCAAATTGGGGTGCCACCACAGCTCAGACAGATTCAGGAGAGTCTGTTTTCTTCCTTCATGTGTTGGTCTGTGGCCTCAGGTAGCAACATTCTGCACATCTCGCTGATGCTGCTATCTTCTTGATGAGTGGTACATCAGTACATGTCTGTCTCCCCTTTTTCTGAAATAAAATGGCATTGAGAAAGCCATTGTTTTCAGAAACATCCATATGAATGGGAGTGAGTAGTCTGGGGAGGTGAGTGTCTCTGCCCTTGCTAGGGCACTTTTGAGGTCAGAGAAGGCGGCCTCGGCCTCTGTTGTCCATAGGAGGGGGGCGGTGAGACAGCGATGAGTTCTGTTGGTATAGTCAGGGATATGTGAGCGGCTGTATCCTGTGAGGCCCAGAAAAGACAGCATGTCTGCAACTGTGAGGGGCTTCTGACTGTTGGGGGTTCTGTGAGACTGTCATTTGTTTAGCTTTGCTGGGCTTGGGCTTGTTTAATTCTTCCAGTTGTTTCTTTAACAATTGAGTTTGTAGTCTTTTTAATTCATCTTCTTGTTGCTCTGCTCCTTTTTGGTGTTTTGACAGGAAATGACGCACATTCTCGCCCCATGTTGCATCGGTCATTGTTTGCAGGCCTACTACTCCTCCTAACTGTGTCTGAACTGCTGTGGGTAATCCCCCTAGTACCCATGGCGGAACAGCGCCACTGTGGCGGCGGACTGGTCCCACGGTTCCCTCATAGCACGCTGCCAAATCTTTTTGCTCTATCTGCATAGGCATCAAAATTTTCATCACTTAGTCTTTTTAAATCATGCCATGCTGCATGATCCCCAACTGTGGGATACATGCGGTGCAGCTCAGCCCAAATGCCAGGGGTTACTGCTGATGCAGGCACTGATGCGGGAACAGTGGGTCCAGCTCCCCCTCTGGTGAGGGCAGCACTAGCTTCATCTGCTCCCATTACTCTACCCAATACTGCTCTGAGATCTCCCAAACACAGCTGCACTCCTGCTGTAAGACTATTGAAAGCTGTGAGGAAATGCTCAGCCCCTCCTGTCAGGGAGGGGAGTTTTGCACACAGAGAATCTAAGTCACCAAAACTGTAAGGGGTGTACATCAACAGTCCTCCTCCTCCTCCTACTGGGCGGAGTGGGCATTGTAGCCCCGCCTCTGGTGTGTGGCGCGTCTGCTCTCCCTCACTGAGCTCATTTACTGTTAGACGCAGCTGCTCTTGCTGCTTTTTTATCTCTCTGAACTCTTTGTTAAGTTTTTCCCTTATTCTAGTTGATCTTCGCAGCATAACTTCGTCAGGGTCCTCGTTGGTAAATTTACCTTTAAATGTGCCTGCTACAAAAACATCTTGAGGACTTTGTGATCTAGATCTGGGCCTGCGTTTATGTCGTTTTTTAGTTCTTTCCCTAGAGCTAGAGCTTCTGTCTGTTTGCTCACTTTCCCTGCTACTGTCTGACTGTTCGCTATCTTCCTTACTTCCTGAGTCTTGTGGGGTACTGTGGTGAGGTGGACTGGGTCCTTTTACTGACATGTGAAAATGCTCTGGATTTTGTTGGCAAAAAGACGCTGAATATGGGGTACTAGCTTTGCTTGGGCCGGCCGGGACTGTGACCGCTGGTTGTGGTGGAGCCGCTGTTGCTCCCCCTGGCGCTGACTGTACCATTAAATTTAGATAACATTCTAAATCCTGTACGCGGCCCTCTAATGCCGGTATCAATGGATCCTGTGGGACGTCTATTTGTAATGCATTTGGCTGTAAATGGGCAGTTACCACTGGGGCTTGACTGTGGGTTTTGATGCCGTTGGACCTGTATACGGCGCGGTGGAGCGGAAATTCTTAGGTTTCTTATATCTGGATAAAAGGGTTTGTTGGCGGGGGCGCTCAGCGGGCAGCGGGGTTTCTCTGCGCTAGCGGTTTTATTCTGTTCGGCTTCTGTCTCAGTTTTTGGTGAACTTTTGTCATCTTGTTTTGTCAATCCCAATTGTTTCTGTATTGCATTGTCATTTTCAACCCCACCCCATATTTCTCTTTCTGCGCTTCATACTCCTTCTGCTTTGGGTTTTAGTCAATTTAAACCATTTTTTTCTTTTCCTCCTCTGCCTGCCGTTCCGCATACTCCAACTTACTTTTTCATACTTCACTATTTCATTCACTTTCCGGGGACGGCGCCCCTTCTCCCTCAATCCATCCTCCTCTCTCCCATCTTCACAATCTCTCTTAGCTACTTTTCTCTCCTTTACTCCCATACTTTTTCACTGCCCCTACTAACACTTTAACATAAGGGGTCGTCATTTTACAACAAATAAGCAGTGAGAAAAAATCCAACAAGCCAAACCACAACAAAAATCACACATGCAACAACAAACAACTTTTTCATTAAGACCATCTAGAGCCTTTTTATGCACATCTCTATAATCTTTACAACTTAAAAAGTGACCTCTCACTCCTTTGCACAAATACACTCGCGGTGGACTCGTAATATTACAATGACAATCTGTTAACTGCAATTCCTTTTCGGGTTGTTCACACAGAACCAAGGGTGGCAATTCACAATCACTCATCTGAACTATCTGTCCTTAGCAGTCTCCTACCTCGTCAACCATCTGGACGTATTTTCCTCGACTATTTGTCCCTTTCCTCTCCTACCGCCACCCGTATTATTCAACAATTCTCTTACAACTCTCTAGTTGTTTTTCTCTGTTTAATCACATCACATGCCCCAACATTTCATCTGTTTATATCCCTTTAAATTACAGCACATTCAATCAATACTTTTCGCTTAAAACAACACTTACGACAGTTGAAATGTGATCACATCAATTTAGTTTCAGCCAATAACAGATTTTGATTTTAAACAGGCTTCTGCCTACCTCTTTGTTGAGAGCTCCCAGTGATCACACAACGAGTCGCAGTATCGCCGCTCAGTCCCCTTCACGGGCTGCGGGATGTCAGTCCGGTGGCTGAGCTGAACCGGACCGTGGACACAATGCCAAGGTCCAGTTGGATTCCCCTGTCCAATTACGTTATCGCGTCCGGGGTCACCAAATTTGTTGGGGAAATCCTTCTATAAACTGACAACTGACTCCATGATGAATTTAACACAGTGTTTATTCTTGTGGTCAACAGATGAAATGCGTTTCCGAGCAGTTACACGTGCACGGACCTGATGGAGACTTGTCTAGTACAGAGGTCCCCCAAAAGGCACTTAGACAATATTGTGCTCAAGGTTATATTGGTTCCCCTTGTGGGGCCTGATTGGTCAGCTATACTGTTGCTGGGTTACAATCCCTGCTCTGCCTCTCCCTTCTTGCATGTCTATTATTTTCAGTTATCATTTACTTCACAAGACAGCTATGTCCACTCCTTCTAAGTTGGTATGTCCTGTTCTCTGAGTTATCAGACCGTCCTGAACTTCAGTGTCCTTGGCCTCACCATCTCCTCTTCTGTGCTCACTGTAGCATATCTGACTAGATAGCCCTGCTGTTCTTCCTCCTTAGCTGTAACCCAGCTGCAAAGCATAATGTATATATGTCACACATACACACACTCTTATTTAGTCTTGGTTAATTCAGTATATACTGTAAGCCAGCTTTTAGTGGCCGTTCCTGAGTGCCCTGTTCATCACCACCTCAGTCATTGTATATTTTTCCCACAACGTCCTCCATGCTGCTTCAGATATGGGATTTGTAGGTCAAGCAAATGTCATGAAAGAGGCTAAGCGGATCTCACCTCAACACCAGAGCTGCGTCGCGTGTGCAGTCGGCAGAAACTCCCCAGGGAGTGGTCTTGATGATGCA
>NW_022604545.1:5000-18043 GCF_008692095.1 Etheostoma spectabile | reverse complement strand
TATTGAAAATAATGAGCCTTTGGAACATTGAATGAAGGTTGCTGACGATGGGTAATGTAGATATTGTATTAAAGACCCCCCCCCACTCAGATCAGCTGGTATTCAGGTCTGAATGGAGTGGGATGACATTCTAAGGACCCAAACTTTGGACCGGTAGAATTGGTACGTTTGGGATGAGATGTTTAGAATGGCTTGAAAATTGAATGCATTTCCTGAAGTAGTGGTAGTTTATATCTTCTTCTTAAAGGTGGACCAAGACTTCACTTCTCTATTGATGATGACACGTTGTTGGGGAAATCCTTCTATAAACTGACAACTGACTCCATGATGAATTTAACACAGTGTTTATTCTTGTGGTCAACAGATGAAATGCGTTTTCCGAGCAGTTACAGTGCACGGACCTGATGGAGACTTGTCTAGTACAGAGGTCCCCCAAAAGGCACTTAGACAATATTGGCTC
Organism: Etheostoma spectabile; assembly: GCF_008692095.1. Lineage (NCBI taxonomy): Eukaryota > Metazoa > Chordata > Actinopteri > Perciformes > Percidae > Etheostoma > Etheostoma spectabile. The sequence goes on along the minus strand of NW_022604545.1, from coordinate 17,583 downwards.
AAGGTTATATTGGTTCCCCTTGTGGGGTCCTGATTGTCAGCTATACTGTTGCTGGGTTACAATCCCTGCTCTGCCTCTCCCTTCTGCATGTCTATTATTTTCAGTTATCATTTACTTCACAAGACAGCTATGTCCACTCCTTCTAAGTTGGTATGTCTGTTCTCTGAGTTATCAGACCCGTCCTGAACTTCAGTGTCCTTGGCCTCACCATCTCCTCTTCTGTGCTCACTGTAGCATATCTGACTAAGATAGCCCTGCTGTTCTCTTCCTCCTTAGCTGTAACCCAGCTGCAAAGCATAATGTATAATATGTCACACATACACACACTCTTATTTAGTCTTGGTTAATTCAGTATATACTGTAAGCCAGCTTTTACGTGGCCGTTCCTGAGTGCCCTGTTCATCACCACCTCAGTCATTGTATTATTTTCCCACAAATTCCCCCTTTTCGCACCTACTAGGTGCGAACACTTTTTACACTAACTGCAGTGCCTCAACGTCCTCCCCGTCCTCAGGCATGGTGAGTAATGGCAGCATCCCAGCGGAATAGGGAGGCGCGCGCTTTTTCTTTGGACAAGGCAGTGGTGATGAGCCGGGATGTCATGGTCCGCAGGCAGGGCACACAGCAAACACCCACAGGTAACTAGAATAGCGAGAAAAACAGCAATAGATGTCAAACAAGCAGTGATAGATTCTTCCATTTGCCAAAAAAGGTTGTCATCCACCCCTCCAATGGATTTGATACACCTGAGGCGTCATGCATCTCCTGGGAAAGGGCTCGAAGTTGGTTCAAAGCCCTGGTGACCTTCCCATCCGGGCAGTGTTGTTAGGGATGACCGTACAGCACATCTCTCCGAACATGGAACAGACTCCTCCTTTTTCAGCCAACAGCATGTCCAGCGCCATCCTATTCTGGAGCGCCATGAGGGATGTTGGGGCCGTCTGCTCGGCCAGGCCTTCGATGGCATCCCTAGTTGCATTGCTCAAGCGTAAAACATTATAATGCACAAAATTTATCCTATCTACATTTTTGCTGGGAGTGACGGGGAAGATGGCTGAAATCAGTGGTATATTCTCAAATCCTGCGGCTATTTGATCTGCCAATTTGTATTCATTCGGGACACCCCTAGGAACTCCTATGCTGTCTATATAGGTTGGGGTTCCCGCCCATGGATCAAAAGCCGGGCCTTGCATACTACGGCCCTGCGCCTTCTCTTTACGGTCAGTTGCACAGCCTTATGGTGGGTATAGTGGACTCTACTCCCACCAAAGATATGGGCATAGCTAATCTAACCATAGCACAAACTCCTGACGTTTGATTTGGGAGCTTTATCTGGGAGTACAACCTAAGACCACCACAATAGTAGAATAGTCCTATTCTAGCCACTGGGCCTAGGGCTGTTTTGTTTTGTACAGTTGTGTTGCACCAGTCCGGGGGTATATCACCTAGTTTGATTGTGGGCTTGCTTGATCCGGTGAGATTGAAACAGTGATATCTTGCACCCTCCCCCTTTATGGCGGTAAAATACCCTGGTTTTTCAAAGCCTGGGGGAAAGAGGGATGCTAGGGTAGTACAATTGCGGGAAGCTGTCTTAGAGTGTGTGAAGTTCAACATGCATGCATATCCTGCTGGGTCCTCATTAGGAAACAACGGGGCCGGGTTAGTGAACATGACTGGTCTAGCTGTGGCACAGGCCACGCACCCTTCCATGTGTTGTTCTTTGGCATTCTGTATTAGCCACCTGATCCATAAATTGTCCTGGCCTGCACCTGCTGATAACTCTAACACATCTTCCACCCTCATTTTAGAGAAGTCCTGCACTATTACGTCTTCCTCCTTCAGAGGGGGTTTTACTGTAGTCTCTGCCATGTCAGTGTCATTCTGTGTGTGCGTGAGGGGATCCAAAATATTTATCTGCAGGGGGGTTATCTGGTCACTTCCTGCTATCCATACACCTATGGCTAACATCCAGACATCCTGACCGTTCCTGCTCCCAATTGCTCTATTTACTGACAGGGTTATGGGATTTTTCGTGGGGTCTGAACTATAGTCCCGCTGTATAGATAATATCTCCCATTCATCTTGTTGTACCCACCAATCTCTTTTGTCTGTCAACCTCGCCCATGGTTTCCACCCTCCTGTTGTCCAACCCGCGTCATACCAGCTGTTACAGAGACTACCTTTCACCTGTCCGGAAGCGCTCCTTTCACAGTCCTCTACCTTTTGATAGTCGTCACAGATGTACACATCTGTGTTTTTGTAGAAACTATTATACCCCCCGCAGTCTATAGTCTGACACAAATCAAAGGTAAATGACGTGGTTGAGTCTCTCACATAGGGGAGAGTCAATCTGGCACCGCACCTTGGGGATGGGCCCTTAGTGTGTTGCTTCACTACTGCCCAAACTGCTCTTCTTCTCTCTCGTCTAGTTCATTTCCTTTGTTACTGAGAGGTGGTTGGACACTACCGGGTGATTGTTCTTTGTGGTCTCGGTCCCCATACGCATGTTCCAACCCCAGAACTAATGCTGCAACTCCCACTACTACTACTACTGCTAGGACAACTGTTGTTTTTTCCCAAACCCATTGCCTTCCAAGTTATGGATGTACTATGTGGGGGCTGTTCCCCGCCAAAACATCTCTTCCATCTATACATTTTGGATTGCTTTTCTAATTCTGCCAATGGGCGGCTAGGAGGTGCGGGGGGCACAATGTGTCAGGTGGTGCCAAGGTGCTCCTTTTTTACCTTTAACCTGGACCGAGTGTGAAGTAACCTCCCCACCTGGTACGGCCCGGACCACCTGGGGTCAGTCCACTTCCTCTTGTGAACTTTGACCTGACCCAGTCGCCTACCTTGACAGGTAGTGTTGCTTCCTCCTGCGGTTTCCTGTTCGCCCAACTGGACCTGCGTAGAAAGGGCTGAAACCAGAGATGTTAGCTTTTTCATATAGTCTGTCATTTCTATTTGCTGAACATCTAACATTGGCATGTGGCCTCCATCTAGTGGAGGTCCTGGCATTTTTCTCCCTGTCATTATTTCGTGTGGGGTCAAATGTGTTTCTCGTCCTTCTGAGGACCTCATAGCCATGAGGGCCAATGGGAGCGCTTCTACCCATGTTAACTGCTTCCTGCACATGCCTTAGCTATCTTAGCCTTCAATGTCTGGTTTGCTCTTTCACCATTCCCTGTGACTGTGGATGATAAACTGATCCGAAGGCATGAGTGATTCCCAGGGCCTGTTCTACTTCTCTTAGTAGTTTGTTGTTAAAATGTGTGCCATTATCTGACCTTATTCGCCTGGGGACCCCATACCTCGGGATGAGTTCAGTTTTGAGCCATTTCACCACTGTTTTTGCGTCCTCTTTTCCGGTGGGAATGGCTTCTACCCACCTAGAGAACCTGTCTACCATCACCAGAAGATACCTTTTTCCCCCTACCACATTTTCTGCGCCCATATCAGTATAATCTATACTGATATCTTGAAAACAAGCTGTGGGGACTGGGTACGCTCCTTTTAGTGTGGTGTATGGTTTCTGAACATTATGCTCTCCACACACCCTGCATTCCTGACAAAAATGTGTCACCATGTCCCTCAAATGGGGTGCCACCACAGCTCAGACAGATTCAGGAGAGTCTGTTTTCTTCCTTCATGTGTTGGTCTGTGTGCCTCAGGTAGCAACATTCTGCACATCTCAGCTGATGCTGCTATCTTTCCTTGATGAGTGGTACATCAGTACATGTCTGTCTCCCCTTTTTTCTGAAATAAAATGGCATTGAGAAAGCCATTGTTTTCAGAAACATCCATATGAAATGGGAGTGAGTAGTCTGGGGAGGTGAGTGTCTCTGCCCTTGCTAGGGCACTTTTGAGGTCAGAGAAGGCGGCCTCGGCCTCTGTTGTCCATAGGAGGGGGGCGGTGAGACAGCGATGAGTTCTGTTGGTATAGTCAGGGATATGTGAGCGGCTGTATCCTGTGAGGCCCAGAAAAGACAGCATGTCTGCAACTGTGAGGGGCTTCTGACTGTTGGGGGTTCTGTGAGACTGTCATTTGTTTAGCTTTGCTGGGCTTGGGCTTGTTTAATTCTTCCAGTTGTTTCTTTAACAATTGAGTTTGTAGTCTTTTTAATTCATCTTCTTGTTGCTCTGCTCCTTTTTGGTGTTTTGACAGGAAATGACGCACATTCTCGCCCCATGTTGCATCGGTCATTGTTTGCAGGCCTACTACTCCTCCTAACTGTGTCTGAACTGCTGTGGGTAATCCCCTAGTACCCCATGGCGGAACAGCGCCACTGTGGCGGCGGACTGGTCCCACGGTTCCCTCATAGCACGCTGCCAAATCTTTTTTGCTCTATCTGCATAGGCATCAAAATTTTCATCACTTAGTCTTTTTAAATCATGCCATGCTGCATGATCCCCAACTGTGGGATACATGCGGTGCAGCTCAGCCCAAATGCCAGGGGTTACTGCTGATGCAGGCACTGATGCGGGAACAGTGGGTCCAGCTCCCCCTCTGGTGAGGGCAGCACTAGCTTCATCTGCTCCCATTACTCTACCCAATACTGCTCTGAGATCTCCCAAACACAGCTGCACTCCTGCTGTAAGACTATTGAAAGCTGTGAGGAAATGCTCAGCCCCTCCTGTCAGGGGGGGGAGTTTTGCACACAGAGAATCTAAGTCACCAAAACTGTAAGGGGTGTACATCAACAGTCCTCCTCCTCCTCCTACTGGGCGGAGTGGGCATTGTAGCCCCGCCTCTGGTGTGTGGCGCGTCTGCTCTCCCTCACTGAGCTCATTTACTGTTAGACGCAGCTGCTCTTGCTGCTTTTTTATCTCTCTGAACTCTTTGTTAAGTTTTTCCCTTATTCTAGTTGATCTTCGCAGCATAACTTCGTCAGGGTCCTCGTTGGTAAATTTACCTTTAAATGTGCCTGCTACAAAACATCTTGAGGACTTTGTGATCTAGATCTGGGCCTGCGTTTATGTCGTTTTTTAGTTCTTTCCCTAGAGCTAGAGCTTCTGTCTGTTTGCTCACTTTCCCTGCTACTGTCTGACTGTTCGCTATCTTCCTTACTTCCTGAGTCTTGTGGGGTACTGTGGTGAGGTGGACTGGGTCCTTTTACTGACATGTGAAAATGCTCTGGATTTTGTTGGCAAAAAGACGCTGAATATGGGGTACTAGCTTTGCTTGGGCCGGCCGGGACTGTGACCGCTGGTTGTGGTGGAGCCGCTGTTGCTCCCCCTGGCGCTGACTGTACCATTAAATTTAGATAACATTCTAAATCCTGTACGCGGCCCTCTAATGCCGGTATCAATGGATCCTGTGGGACGTCTATTTGTAATGCATTTGGCTGTAAATGGGCAGTTACCACTGGGGCTTGGACTGTGGGTTTTGATGCCGTTGGACCTGTATACGGCGCGGTGGAGCGGAAATTCTTAGGTTTCTTATATCTGGATAAAAAGGGTTTGTTGGCGGGGGGCGCTTCAGCGGGCAGCGGGGTTTTCTCTGCGCTAGCGGTTTTATTCTGTTCGGCTTCTGTCTCAGTTTTTGGTGAACTTTTGTCATCTTGTTTTGTCAATCCCAATTGTTTCTGTATTGCATTTGTCATTTCAACCCCACCCCATATTTCTCTTTCTGCGCTTCATACTCCTTCTGCTTTGGTTTAGTCAATTTAAACCATTTTCTTTTCTTTTCCTCCTCTGCCTGCCTTTCCGCATACTCCAACTTACTTTTTTCATACTTCACTATTTCATTCACTTTCTCCGGGGACGGCGCCCCTTCTCCCTCAATCCATCCTCCTCTCTCCCATTCTTTCACAATCTCTTTAGCTACTTTCTCCTCTCCTTTACTCCCATACTTTTTCACTGCCCCTACTAACACTTTAACATAAGGGGTCGTCATTTACAACAAATAAGCAGTGAGAAAAATCCAACAAGCCAAACCACAACAAAAATCACACATGCAACAACAAACAACTTTTTCATTAAGACTCCATCTAGAGCCTTTTTATGCACATCTCTATAATCTTTACAACTTAAAAAGTGACCTCTCACTCCTTTGCACAAATACACTCGCGGTGGACTCGTAATATTACAATGACATCTGTTAACTGCAATTCCTTTTCGGGTTGTTCACACAGAACCAAGGGTGGCAATTCACAATCACTCATCTGAACTATCTGTCCTTAGCAGTCTCCTACCTCGTCAACCATCTGGACGTATTTTCCTCTGACTATTTGTCCCTTTTCCTCTCCTACCGCCACCCGTATTATTCAACAATTCTCTTACAACTCTCTAGTTGTTTTTCTCTGTTTAATCACATCACATGCCCCAACATTTCATCTGTTTATATCCCTTTAATTACAGCACATTCAATCAATACTTTTCGCTTAAAACAACACTTACGACAGTTGAAATGTGATCACATCAATTTAGTTTTCAGCCAATAACAGAATTTTGATTTTAAACAGGCTTCTGCCTACCTCTTTTGTTGAGAGCTCCCAGTGATCACACCAACGAGTCGCAGTATCGCCGCTCAGTCCCCTTCACGGGCTGCGGGATGTCAGTCCGGTGGCTGAGCTGAACCGGACCGTGGACACAATGCCAAGGTCCAGTTGGATTCCCCTGTCCAATTACGTTATCGCGTCCGGGGTCACCAAATTTGTTGGGGAAATCCTTCTATAAACTGACAACTGACTCCATGATGAATTTAACACAGTGTTATTCTTGTGGTCAACAGATGAAATGCGTTTCCGAGCAGTTACACGTGCACGGACCTGATGGAGACTTGTCTAGTACAGAGGTCCCCAAAAGGCACTTAGACAATATGTGCTCAAGGTTATATTGGTTCCCCTTGTGGGGCCTGATTGGTCAGCTATACTGTTGCTGGGTTACAATCCCTGCTCTGCCTCTCCCTTCTTGCATGTCTATTATTTTCAGTTATCATTTACTTCACAAGACAGCTATGTCCACTCCCTTCTAAGTTGGTATGTCCTGTTCTCTGAGTTATCAGACCGTCCTGAACTTCAGTGTCCTTGGCCTCACCATCTCCTCTTCTGTGCTCACTGTAGCATATCTGACTAAGATAGCCCTGCCTGTTCTCTTCCTCCTTAGCTGTAACCCAGCTGCAAAGCATAATGTATAATATGTCACACATACACACACTCTTATTTAGTCTTTGGTTAATTCAGTATATACTGTAAGCCAGCTTTTACGTGGCCGTTCCTGAGTGCCCTGTTCATCACCACCTCAGTCATTGTATTATTTTCCCACAACGTCCTCCATGCTGCTTCAGATATGGGATTTGTAGTTCAAGCCAAATGTCATGAAAGAGGCTAAGCGGCTCACCTCAACACCAGAGCTGCGTCGCGTGGTGCAGTCGGCAGAAACTCCCCCAGGGAGTGGTCTTGATGATGCAACAAGTGAGTTGGTTTAATGTTTTTTATTTTAATAAATTTGCTGTAATTGCAGTTAAACTCTAACTGCAATAATATTTCATTTCTTTATTGTGTGCATCTCTGAATGTTGATCTGATTTTTGGGATAAATGTGACTGATAGATGGATGACGGTTTACACATTCTCGTGATGCCTCCCTGTTCTCATTCAAACTTAAAGTATTGCATTTGAAGAGTTTTCAGTTCATTCTTGTGACTCTTTGTCCTCAGCCCAGGACCAAGACATGGCTTCCCTGGTGTTCCATCTGCTTCCACCACCTCCAGGGGGACTGAGGTCTCCAAAAATGAGTGCATGTGATGCAGTTGAGAGACTTGTTGGAATTGTAATGAAGTCATCACGCCCATCTAGCACTAGCCAATGAAAATAGGTTTGAATAATCACTTCTATGATGTAGTTTTCTCTTTGGCTGCACATTTTTCTTGTGTCTAATTTTTCTGATCTCAACCCTAGTCCTGCTGCAGTTTGGAAGAGCACGTCCACAACCAGCCGGGTCAGCAGCCGTACCTCCTCGCTGTTGGGCAACAGAAGATCAAGATCGACAGGTTCTACGTCACCGTGGATACGCGTCTCATCCCATGCAAGGCTAACCGCTCCCTCGGGGCATTTGATGAACTTTACAAAGCACGTTTTGTGTTTAATTTTTTTTATTTTTTTATTTTTTTATTTAACCTTTATTTAACCAGGAAAGTCCCGTTGAGGTTAAAAACCTCTTTTTCAAGGGAGTCCTGGCCAAGAGGCAAAAACACAATCAACTACATTTATAAAAGTTATACAACACAGATAGTTAAAAACATTTACAATGTAAACAGGTCATTTCAGGTTCTCTCAATCTGGATTCAAAAGCATTTAAGGAAATAAGTTCTGATAATTTCAAGTCTTTTTGCAGAGAGTTCCATGCAGAAGGAGCGGAGGAGACAAAAGCCCTTTTTCCCAGATGTGTACGGGAAACAGAACAAAGAGCAGCAGGAGATCATCTGATCAATGAATAGGAACCAACACTTCTCCATGTGATCAAACTACTGATGTAGGATGGCAACAGACCTAGCACGGCCTTATAGATAAAGATATGCCAACGCCCTGATCTCCTGTTTGACAGCGATGGCCATCCCACTCTGGAATACAAGTCACAATGATGGGTTAGATTTTTACAATTTGTAATAAATCTCAGAGACGCCTGGTCCACAGTGTCCATCTTATGCAGACACTGTGCTGAGGCAGTCCCATACACCATATCTCCATAATCTAAGACAGATAAAAATGTTGTAGTGACTAGCTGCTTTTTTGGCTTTAAAAGAAAAACAAAATTTATTTTGAAAGAAAAAGGACAATTTGAGTTTAAGTTTTTTCACAAGGTCGTCTATATGAGGCTTAAAAGAGAGGGCATCATCTAGCCAAATGCCCAGGTACTTATAAGAATGAACCCCATCTAGGACATTTCCAGTCAGAGTGAACACAGAAGGAGGAACTTGAGAAACCTTCCTAGTGTTACTGAACAACATCAGTTTAGTCTTCTCCGCATTGAGAACCAGTTTAAGCTGCATAAGCGTGTGTTGAACCACATAAAAAGCTTTCTGCAGAGACTCAACCGCTTTAGCCAGGGACGATCCAAAACAATAAATAATCGTGTCATCGGCATAGAAATGACACTTGTCTTACGATGTGGCACTTGGGAATTTTTACACATTCCTGCAGACAACAGTGTGTAACATTGATGAGGGGAAAATGAAGGAGTCACCCAGAGTTAAAGACCTGAGAGCGAGACTGCCTAACCAGCCAGTAGCACTCTCACCCTGTGAGTAGGACGCTATAACATGTTGACCTGTTTCCTGTGTCCCAGCAGTCAGCAGCTGATTCCACATTTAAGAGTTGAACATGGTTACTATCCTGGACCCAAGTTCAAATTGTTTTGTTCTCAGCAAGGCTGTAGGCATCGGTTCTTATCATACACAGCTTTTTGGAAGCACCTTAATAGTGTTCATACCATCTTCTAAAAGGAAAATTGGCCCCTTATTATATACGTTTTGTATGAGGTTTGAGGCCAAACACAAACGGTTTAAAGATTTAAATTTCTAAAACATAACCAAATCGCTTGCTAAAAAGCGTCAGGTGGCCGTTGCTTATCACTGGGAAACGTTAAGCCTCAAACAAAATGAGTATGGGCCAATTAAATCTTTTTTCTTCAGAGATGAGAACGTGGTCAACAATGAAATGTTTTAAATGATCTGTCAAAAGATGTTTTCTCAACCAGTTGGGTTAAAGTGATGGTGTAGAGTAGAAAGCTGGACTAGTATTTGAGACTATACACAGAGACTAGTTATTTGAGACTATATACAGAGACTAGTTATTTGAGACTATATACAGAGACTAGTTATTTGAGACTATATACAGAGACTAGTTATTTGAGACTATAAACAGAGACTAGTTATTTGAGACTATAAACAGAGACTAGTTATTTGAGACTATAAACAGAGACTAGTTATTTGAGACTATAAACAGAGACTAGTTATTTGAGACTATATACAGAGACTAGTTATTTGAGACTATAAACAGAGACTAGTTATTTGAGACTATATACAGAGACTAGTTATTTGAGACTATAAACAGAGACTAGTTATTTGAGACTATAAACAGAGACTAGTTATTTGAGACTATATACAGAGACTAGTTATTTGAGACTATATACAGAGACTAGTTATTTGAGACTATAAACAGAGACTAGTTATTTGAGACTATATACAGAGACTAGTTATTTGAGACTATAAACAGAGACTAGTTATTTGAGACTATATACAGAGACTAGTTATAGAGACTATACACAGAGACTAGTTATTTGAGACTATACACAGAGACTAGTTATAGAGACTATAAACAGAGACTAGTTATTTGAGACTATACAAGAGACTAGTTATTTGAGACTATACACAGAGACTAGTTATTTGAGACTATATACAGAGACTAGTTATTTGAGACTATATACAGAGACTAGTTATTTGAGACTATAAACAGAGACTAGTTATTTGAGACTATAAACAGAGACTAGTTATTTGAGACTATAAACAGAGACTAGTTATTTGAGACTATAAACAGAGACTAGTTATTTGAGACTATATACAGAGACTAGTTATTTGAGACTATAAACAGAGACTAGTTATTTGAGACTATATACAGAGACTAGTTATTTGAGACTATAAACAGAGACTAGTTATTTGAGACTATAACAGAGACTAGTTATTTGAGACTATAACAGAGACTAGTTATTTGAGACTATATACAGAGACTAGTTATTTGAGACTATATACAGAGACTAGTTATTTGAGACTATATACAGAGACTAGTTATTTGAGACTATATACAGAGACTAGTTATTTGAGACTATAAACAGAGACTAGTTATTTGAGACTATATACAGAGACTAGTTATTTGAGACTATATACAGAGACTAGTTATTTGAGACTATAAACAGAGACTAGTTATTTGAGACTATAAACAGAGACTAGTTATTTGAGACTATAGAGACTAGTATTTGAGACTATAAACAGAGACTAGTTTATTTGAGACTATATACAGAGACTAGTTATTTGAGACTATAAACAGAGACTAGTTATTTGAGACTATAAACAGAGACTAGTTATTTGAGACTATAGAGACTAGTTATTTGAGACTATAAACAGAGACTAGTTATATTGAGACTATAAACAGAGACTAGTTATTTGAGACTATAAACAGAGACTAGTTATTTGAGACTATAAACAGAGACTAGTTATTTGAGACTATATACAGAGACTAGTTATTGAGACTATATACAGAGACTAGTTATTTGAGACTATAAACAGAGACTAGTTATTTGAGACTATAAACAGAGACTAGTTATTTGAGACTATAAACAGAGACTAGTTATTTGAGACTATATACAGAGACTAGTTATTTGAGACTATATACAGAGACTAGTTATTGAGACTATATACAGAGACTAGTTATTTGAGACTATATACAGAGACTAGTTATTTGAGACTATAAACAGAGACTAGTTATTTGAGACTATATACAGAGACTAGTTATTTGAGACTATAAACAGAGACTAGTTATTTGAGACTATAAACAGAGACTAGTTATTTGAGACTATAAACAGAGACTAGTTATTTGAGACTATAGAGACTAGTTATTTGAGACTATAAACAGAGACTAGTTATTTGAGACTATAAACAGAGACTAGTTATTGAGACTATAAACAGAGACTAGTTATTTGAGACTATATACAGAGACTAGTTATTGAGACTATAAACAGAGACTAGTTATTTGAGACTATAAACAGAGACTAGTTATTTGAGACTATAGAGACTAGTTATTTGAGACTATAAACAGAGACTAGTTATTTGAGACTATAAACAGAGACTAGTTATTTGAGACTATATACAGAGACTAGTTATTTGAGACTATATACAGAGACTAGTTATTTGAGACTATAAACAGAGACTAGTTATTTGAGACTATATACAGAGACTAGTTATTTGAGACTATAAACAGAGACTAGTTATTTGAGACTATATACAGAGACTAGTTATTTGAGACTATAAACAGAGACTAGTTATTTGAGACTATAAACAGAGACTAGTTATTTGAGACTATATACAGAGACTAGTTATTTGAGACTACAGAGACTAGTTATTTGCAGTGCATGGAGAAGACGTGCCAGTCTTTAGTCAGATAAGTGATCTACTTTTGGTTGAAGATCAAATTTTTCTTTTTGACAAACAAGCTGTTTACAGAGAATTTTGATAACCATCATCATGCATTCAGAGGATTACAAATTGCGAAAGATGTCAACTTAGAATGTCTGAGGTTACATTTTTTTTAAGTTAAATTTTTTTTTTCTTTATTCACTTGGACAGTTTGATCTTTATTAACGGAGTTATGTGTGTTTTCATGAGCTGACACAATTTAAAAGGATTTCTGTTAGAGCAACAAGCAAACACATGTCTTCTATGCAACTGTAACTGTCACTTGAATAAGTTATAATCAAATCTTTTAAAACTAAATGAGAGTAAAACTGAGATCATGCAGTTTGGCCCCACTAACTCTACGATAAACTTGGGCCCCCCCAGTGATGTTGTGCATCCTGTTGTAACTACCCTT
>NW_022604544.1:0-7307 GCF_008692095.1 Etheostoma spectabile | reverse complement strand
CACAATGGACCAAAGGTTGATGGATTGAAACCATCCTCTGCTAACTCTGTAATTTCCATGGTGAGATGATATACTGCTGGAAAAGTTGTTGACAGCCCATGAAAAGTGGCCAGTCATGTTCTGGGCAGATTAAAAAATTGACATCCACTACCCTGTCAGGATCCTATAGTAATGCGGACTTTCCAGTGATGTGTTGGGCTGTTTACAGGTTTTGATCATATCCATCGGTTGGCATGGATGGGACCTCAATACCCCGGTTCTATCACCTGATCGCTGTCTTGTCTTTGTCGTTCGACGACTATTTGGGCTCACACCTTAACACACCCGAAGCATCTCACCCTAAAATCACGCTGCACCTCAAAGGACTCTCAAGCTCTCTCAGCTGTGCGTTTGCAGAAGAGCGCCTTGTTTTCTTGTAGCTTGGACAAAGGCTTTAGCTTATGACAAGGTTAACAGATTGCACCATTGTGCTACTCATTAGTGTGTCCACTTCAGTTATGTATTGAAGCACATCCTTAGAGCTAATGGCCCTCATTTATTAACCTAACGTACGACAGGCTTCACGTGAGATTCATGAAACGTTCCTATCACACCAATCAGAGCGTAAGAATGATCGTACATTGATATGCAGCGGCTAGAACGATTGTAATTTAAATATCACGCCCCACTAATTCTCAGTTTTGAGGCTCGCCTCTATTATTTATGACATGGCCAGACATAATCCGGCTAAGAAGCGGCACTTTTCAGAGGTGGGGATTTAAAGCCTGACATCCCAGGTGCTCTGGTGCAGCCAGATACCACCAGGCCCAGGGGAAATATGCCGCCTAAGAAAAATGCAATCCTACCCGATGAGAAGAATAAACATTGTGAAAATAACGAAAATATGAATACATTAAACATATACGGGCATTGAACATATTGCTGCAGTCTCAGTCTTTGGATGGTATAGGTAGCGCCCCGTCAGACATGTCATGATATCATGACATGTTTATTTACTATATATAATTTTTGAGACAGGTCTACTGAAGATCTGTTGGATCAGTCAGGATGGCCGAGCGGTCCAAGGCGCTGCGTTCAGGTCGCAGTCCTACTTGAGGTTTGTGTTCAAATCCCACTTCTGACAACTAGTATTTTCATTTGGAACTAATGTCTAAGAGTTGATATTGGGAATAAAGAACTTAGCAGTTCTTTGTATTTAAGAGGACATGAATGTGCATGAGAAACGCAATTCCAAGTGCAAGTTTTTTGTGAGCATCTTTATTGTCAACACATGTAAAGTTCCTTAGGGGGCCCGTAGTGGATGAATGGTAAAACATTTGCCCTGGATGCATAGAATTCCTGCCATATTGAGCGACAAAGTTTGGGTGTCCTGAAAAAAGGGTCTTGAACTCTATCTCGCCACGACTCTTTTTTACTGTTTCTTGTTATGTCACGCCAGAAGTATTATGCTTTTGAGTCATTTGTCCATCTCTACATCAGAATCAGAAATAAAAAAAACATCAGACTATGCAGTCTCTGTGGCGCAATAGGTCAGCGCAGTCGGCTGTTAACCGAAAGGATGGTGGTGTCAAGTCCACCCAGGGACGTTTGTTGCTTAAACAATCTGGAGTGAGCCAACTCTGGGATTTATCCTTCTTCAGGAGACCATAGAGCAGCCTGAAGATACCCAAGTGGCCTTATGTCTATCAGAAGATACAGTTCTGGAAACCATGTACATATTAATCTTTACAGTCATCAGAGATGGGAAGTAACGAAGTACAAATACTTTGTTAACAAAATAATGAAGTACAAACCTTCATTACTGTACTCAAGTAGATTTTGCGGATTTTTTACTTTACTCTTTATTTTTTTTGGCGACTTTTTACTTTTACTCCTTACATTTTACCACAATATCGGTACTTCTACTCCCTACATTTTACAAAATTGGCTTGTTACTTTAGTTTTGTACTAAAGGTTGTCTATCAGGTGTGATTTGGAGTCCATGTCGGAGAATAGCGCGGACGCGCCTCACACCACGAGCAGCGCGCACGGCACATGAGACAAAAGTGAGAGAAAAGAAAAGAGACTAGCTGTCTGGAGGATAACCAGCTGAGATCGTGTGCGTCTTTGAGAACTGTAAGTCATATAACTGATGTTGTCAGTTCATTGATATGTTGTTGTGTTGGTCTGTAGTTCTGGTACATTTAAAAGTTAGCTTGTTTCCTTCTTCTACTGTTGGCTAGGTTACACCTGGCTGTTGATTCGATATAATGGCGATTGTTGAACGTCCTTGCTCATTAAGATATGTAATTAGTAGTTGGTTTATTGTTATTATTACAAACATATATTCCTATACATTGTGTATGGTAGCCTTTACAATGTTGTTTATTTCATTTATTACCACACACACATTCATAGAGCAGAGCTGCCCCCCCCCCCCCCCCCTCCATGTTTATACTGATGATTGATTGTAATACATCAACAGAGAGAGTTGTCTCCATCTGTGTTGTAACAGACACACCTGGGCCGAAGTTGGAAACCAGAATCAGCTTTAATCCAGTTCTAATCTAGTCCTCACTAAATTTCAAATAATTTCCCTGGATTTACCATTACAAATTATCTAATTAAATTGGAACATACACAGACTTCTCACAAAATCACACTTGAATTCATATCTTGCTACTCGGTCAGAATCTTATTAACCTGGAGTCCCCAGTCTCTGTCAATATAAATAGCTATATGTTTATATATGTTTTAGGCCTATTGGCAGACGGCCATTTAAAATGTAGGCAATGGCATATAAAGAATAAAGAGTAAAGAGTCTTTTCTCCATGTCCACTGTAGTTTCTCAGTGTGCTCTCTAGTAACATGTGTCTGTTCAGGGAGCTTTGTCATTCATAAGGCTACTTTTACTTTTATATTTTAATTATATTGCTAAGCCTGTACTTTGGTACTTTTACTTGAGTAAAGAAGTTAAATCAGTACTTCTACTTTTACCAGAGTATTTGTTAACACAATTATCTCTTCTTCTACTTGAGCACGGGCAGTGAGTTTTTGCCATCTCTGACGGCCTCTGTATTGTTCTGTTTAGAGTATGTATATATATGTTGTGTGAATGGACTAGTCCATTTTAGTTAACAAACCCTTGCAACACTTTTAAAAGTTCCATGGTGTAATGGTTAGCAGTCTGGACTTGAATCCAGCGATCTGAGTTCAAATCTCGGTGGAACCTGGTTTTAGCCACACCACAGGTAAAATATCAACCTTTCAACTTTCCACATCTAGTTTACAGTAAGCTTACAGGTTTAACTGTGTAATATTCACACTGGCAGTGAGAACCACTGTAGAAATTATTATCTTGGTCAATTTGTTTTCAATGTCTTGTGGTTTATGTTCTGTGTATTTGAAAGTTTGAAACTTCAGTTGATTATATGTAACAGAGTTTCTGTCCAAGTTTGCCATGATCATTGTGTTTGATACGTCCAATTCAGTTTGTAGCAGTTTACCTTATGTAGGCCTTGTTGCTCTTGATTCATTCCTTCTTCAAACTTATCCAGCTCGGTGATGTCCCTGATGAGAATCACTTCAATCTCTTTTGCTGCCTCAGGCGTCGACCCGTGAAGTTTGATGTATATTTTACAATTTCTTGCCTCATGTTGCCTGGATCTTGTTTTGTTTCTGAGTATGAGTGCTTTCTTGCATATCAGCATTTTTCTTGGTGAGGTGAGGTGTTTGTTGATGTAAACTTTGATGCCTTTTAATTTCCTTCCTTGTCTGAGAAGTGCGGACTTTTTCTTTCTGTTTGGTGAACAGGATTATTACCAATGGATGGCCGTCTGTTTTGGCTCGGCAGAGTATGACAATCCTCAATGTCCCTGCTATCACATAATGCCTTTGCTGTCCAAAAAAAGCAATCACCTGTTGTTCCAGCGTCTCCTTCTCCTCCTCGAGAGCTTCCCTCAGCCTAGCAGTGGTGTATCCAGCGTCTGCGGCCACCCTGGCATGGTTCCGTTGTTTGGTTCTCAGGCCGCTGATAATCACATGTTATTGCTCGAGGTCAGCAACTCAAGTTTCAGAAAAGCAATCTTCTCCACGTTTTGCCCGCCTAGCGTTTGTATTTTACTCATCAGATCTATGATTTTCTGTAAATCTCCGCCGACAAGAAGTCCAGAGATTTCTTTATCTCCTCAACCTCTCGTGTACGATTGCATTTTTCTTAGGTGGCATATTCTCCTGGGCCTGGTGGTAGCCGCTGCTCCTGGTCCTGGTGGTAGCTGGCTGCACAGAGCACCTGAGATGTCAGGGTTTGCAATCTCCACCTCTCAAAATGCCTTCTTAGCGGATTACGTCTGTCCATGTCGTAAATAGTAGCGGCGATGCCTCAAAACCGAGAATATAATGGGGTGTGATAATTTTAATTATGATCGTTTCCACTGCTGCATTTATCAATGTACGATCATTCTCACGCTCTGATTGGTGTGATACAACGTTTCATGAATCTCACGTAAAGCCTGTCGTAAGAGGATTTCTACATTAGGTTAATAAATGAGGCCATTAGCTCTAAGGATGTGCTTCAATACATAATGAAGGGGACCACAACCTATGAGTAGCACTATGGACAATTTGTTTACCTTGTCAAGCTAAGCCTTTTTCTAAGCTAAAAGAAAACAAGGCACTCTTCTGCAAAGCACAGCTGGGAGTGCTTGAGAGCACTCTTGAGGTGCAGTGTGATTTTCGGCTGAGATGCTTCGGGTGCGTTAGGTGTGAGCCCAAATAGTTGTTGACGACAAAGACAAGACAGCGATCAGGCGGTAGAACCAGGGTATTGATGTCCGTCCATGCAACCGATGGATATGATTAAAACCTGTATACAGCCCAACCACTTACCAATCACATCACTGGAAAGACAGCATTAGACTACAGGGTCCTGACGGGTAGTGGATGCAATTTTTTAAAATGGACAGAAAACTGCCAGAACGTGATTTGCTACTTTTCATGGCTGTCAAAACTTTTCCAGCAGTTATAACATGGTTCATCTCACCATGGAAATCATAATCTCTTGATGTTCCTCCCTTTCAGAGTGTCTACCATTGTGTCACCAGCAAAACAGAGCTAGCAGAGGATGATTTCGAACTATCACCTCTAGGTGTTGGGCAGTACACTTCAGCTGCACCACTCTGCTGAAAACCACCCCAGATGGGACTTGAACCCACAATCCTGGCTTAGGAGGCCAGTGCCTTATCCATTTAGCCACTGGGGCTTTACGTCACCCCAACTCAACAGTTCAGGAGACAAGAAATACATATACAGTTCTGGAGACATAATGAACCAGTAACCTTGACCTCTAGATTTGAGCTAAGTGTTTCCTCTAGGGTTCAGGATATTGCATTCACAAGAATGGATGGACAGACATGAGACACAGTCACCTTGACATTGAACCTTGACTCCAAAATGTCATCAATTGATTTGCGAGTTCATGTGAATGTTTTGCAAAGAAGAAACACAAACATGGGCATGTGATAAGATGGTGCTGTCTATTGTTGTTTCTGAAATCAACAATACCTTCTAAAGTGAATAGCTATTGCGTACCCGGTAATATTAGAGAAGAGCTCTCGTTGGCACTGTAGGTGGAAAATTTAGAAAATTAAGTTACTTTACACTTTAAACTGTTACATCTCCTCTGAATCACCAACTGCAATTTTCAAGCCTCATGGCACGCCGACCACCATCTACAGTAGGTAAATCACTGGCTAGCTATGCATGAGTACCTTCATACCTTTTACCAGGTTCAGGGGGTTAATAGTATGGTCATATGAAAGCTTCATTAAGCTTTCTGAACAATGTTCTTCATTTTCTGAATGCATTCCACTCAGTAGTGTTTTATTATTGGTTGTGCATCTGTGATTGCCCTAGAGTGCTCTCATTCCAGACCTCTCCCCCTCATCTCTTGTCAGTTTTAAACTGTCAGCATAAATCGCTGACCACCATACCTCACACTCATCCATGCATACACCTTGCACACATGTATACAACCTTTGCACACAGTCTTTTGTCTCCCTTTTCATGGGGTCATGAAAAGCAATAGGGTCAATTTTAACCTTTGTGTGAGTACATAGGGTTTCCACATACATAGTTTTATTAAGATTGACGACCAAATTGTTAGTTTTTCTGAAATTTTGGGAACTATAGCCAAGCCTTCCCTAGCCCGTTGGTGCAGAGGCAATGTGTCAGTCTCATATATGTAGGTCGTGAGTTCAACCCTCACACGGGGGGTAGTTTTTTTAAAACAAAAAAAAAACACAACTGATGCTGAAAATACAGTGACAGGGTGGTTGAATACTGGCAAAATGAATGGAACTTGTCATCTTGGTTATTCTGAGATTGATACAATGAAGGAATTATTTAAGAGTGGTAGCAAACAATGAAAAGGGTATAGAACCAATATGTGGTATG
The DNA here is from genome assembly GCF_008692095.1 of Etheostoma spectabile. Taxonomy (NCBI): domain Eukaryota; kingdom Metazoa; phylum Chordata; class Actinopteri; order Perciformes; family Percidae; genus Etheostoma; species Etheostoma spectabile. The sequence goes on along the minus strand of NW_022604544.1, from coordinate 875 downwards.
TCCTTGGACATACTATCCAAGCAGGGAGATGAGACAGAGATTTGGGTGCTAGCAAGATGGATGTAGGTTGCCCATGTTCAATTTAGACTTACCAGCAACATTGTTATGATACAAACCTGCTTGAAAAACAGTCACAATTCTTTTTTAAAAACTTGTGCATGGAACACATGATATGGTAGTGTCTGAATTGGTCCATGTCCCATACAGGCATGTCAAATGGACAACTTATCTAGCAGAATGTGCAACTCTACACCTGAACAGGGACTTGAACCCTGGACCCTCAGATTAAAAGTTCTGTGCTCTACCGACTGATCTACCCAGGCTTCTAAAACAGAGGACTGTGGGAAAAACAATCTCCTGAACTACAAATTAAAGTGCAAGAAATGAAGACCAAAAGCTGTTGCCATGATCACGGTCTTCTGGACAGCAGGAGGGTATACCACGATTGCACATTGCCTGAAAACCAAATGTTATTGCACAAACTGGTTGAAAATTGGCTTAATTGGCCAAAACGGTAAAAAGCTCAAAGTCACAACTCATCATGGCCACTAGCAGACTGTGAACATCCCCAGTAAACCTGCATGACAGATGACGATAGCGAGCACTTCATACATATCACACAATCAAGCTGCGTGCCTTACCAGGGACTTGAGCTGTGGTTTTTCTTTTGCTCAAAACGTTGATAACCTAATGCAAAGTTTATGGCTACAGACAAATAAACTTTACTGCTAGTGGGTACAATGAAAAACAACTCTACCTCTGGTTCCGCTTCTATACTCTATGGCGTTTTTTCCACTGCTGGTACGGCTCGCCTCGGCTCGGGCCCGCCTCGGCTCGGCCCATTTTACGTCCGTGTTCCATTGCAGATTGAGTAA
>NW_022604543.1:0-37173 GCF_008692095.1 Etheostoma spectabile | reverse complement strand
ACGGCTGCAGCATTCTGATCAGCTGAAGAATCTTTATGGACTCTTTAGCAACCTGATATTAAAAGACACTGGAGTAATCCAGCCTTAGAAGTAACAAATGCGTGACTAATTTTTCTGCATCAATTTTCGACAGGATATTCCTGAATCTCTGAATGTGATGACTACTGCACTGGGGAAACTTCGGTAGGCCTGGCCACGATTTCACGTCAGGGAGATTTCCGTGAACGTCATGGAGAGTTTAACTTCGCAGAGTTTGATTGTGCGAAGGTCAATACAAACAAAGAAAAGTGTTCCGCCCTGTTTCGAACAGGTGACCTTCGCGGTGTAGGCGAAACGTGATAACCACTACACTACGGAAACTGACGAAAAAGCATTTATTTTGCATATTTGTGGGGAAAAAGCACCATTTTTATTTACTGCAAATGTTCAAAAAGCTACAAAATAGAGATTTTAAACTAGATTCAGTCACAGATGCTTTGTCATGGATTTGAATGATAGCAAAATGTAGAAACCTAAATATTTCTACATGCATTGACTGTGGTCTGAATGTTGGAATAGCGCCAACCTATTCTTGAGGTGCCAAATATTAAGCCTGGGCATTCCCCGTTAGTATAATGGACAGTATCTCCGCCTGTCAGCGGAAGATCGGGGTTCGATTCCCCGCCGGGGAGATTTTTCTACCAGCTAAACAATGCAAGGCCTCGAGGAAGTCCCGGCGAACGCGTGGGACTACTCGGGAAAGTGGGCCTTGGCTCAAGCTGTGTTCAGCATGGAAGGAGAACTCCTGATCCTAAATGGGAATAATTTCAACGATTGAAAGAGCACAACATCCTGGACGTGAACAAAAACGTCACACAGGTGCCGCAGGAGTGGGGAGAGTGTCAACCTTATAATTCCGTTTCTGCTCTTTCCAGATTATGTTGTTCTGTTGGCTTGATCAAAACAGTGGATCTACAGCGCCACTGGGGCAGATTGAAGTCCAGTGTCAAGCATTCGGAATCCAAGTCAGCCCCTCCAAATCTCAAAGCTCAGGATTTCTCATCGCGTTGGAAGCCAATTGCTGCCCAAGTGAAGACGGTCTTGCATCTCAAAAGCTTATTTTCAAACAGTGCAACTTGTTCCAACACAAAAACCACACATTACTACTGAACTTGGATGGTCGCCTCCGCCTCTCCCAACGGGAAGGACTGGGGGTTTTGATTCCCGATGGGGAGATCTATATTACCAGCTGCTAATTATTTCCCAAGGCTACATCAACACTAGTATCATCTGCCAGAGTAGTTTGGATACGAGGCCCAACCATAGCAAAATATGAAATTTTTTAAGAATGTATTATAGTGGATATACTCCAAGAAAGGACAAAGGTTTTACAAAAGGATTGAGAATGATCCTATCTTCTCACACTATTGGGTGTATGTGTTTCATGTTTGCACTTTTGTTTTTGAATGGTAAATGAACAACTGTGCTGGAATTTGTAATCAAAAACATGACTTTCAAAAAATTAAAAACTGTTTTGAACACTTGAGGTATTTCCGTGTAGTCTTTGGTCTTGGACAGTTGCCTTGCAATCTAAAACTGTATATCCTATTGTCTCTAGAACAATAGTAGTGGCAGTTGGAGGAGTAATGGCTCTTTACAGTGAATATGCAAAAGAAGGTTCACAAATTCAGTCCAGGTAAATCAGTCTCAGCCATATTCACACAGGACCTAAACCAACTCACTTAATGTGGTTACAATATCTAATAATCAACAATGCCAGAGAAGAAAAATGACAAAGAGTGATAACATTTTTGAGTATGTAAGGTTTGGCTTTTCCCTTGCAAACGTTTTGTTCCAATAACATTAACAAGCATACGGTCAGTTCCGTTCCTTGTGTTTGTCACGATTTGGGGAAGCCAAATCGTGACAAACATTTGGTCGCTGGGCGACCAGGCCGCCAACCAGACGCTGGGCGACCAGGCCGCCAACCAGACGCTGGGCGGACCAGGCCGCCAACCAGACGCTGGGCGACCAGGCCGCCCAACCAGACGCTGGGCGGACCAGGCCGCCAACCAGACGGGCTGGGCGACCAGGCCGCCAACCTGACGCTGGGCGACCAGGCCGCCAACCTGACGCTGGGCGGCAGGCTGCAAACATGACGCCTGTTACCTTGTCAACCTGACGTGCCTTTGACATGTTTCTGCATGGTCCTACTTATATCTGTGCTGATATTAAACTGAACTGATTTTACCATACTTCTGATAAATTCTAAGCTATGAATGATTTCATCTGCACAGGAAGCACAAGGGTTTCCCTTTGCCATTACTTTAAGCATTCCCAAAACTAAAACAATTGATCAAAAAGTTGATCACTTTGGGATCAACACTGTGCTGTGAGATTAACTAAAAACAGTCAGCATGGCAAGTACCCACTAGTAGGCTTGAGTCCTCAGTTTAAAACTTGTTTTTCCTTTTTGTCTTTGGGTCAAATTTGACTTAAATTTCTTTATCAGAAATGAGTTTCTACGTACAGTTGTGTTCAGAATAATAGTGAATAATGCTCAAAATCATCCTTAGAATAGCTTTTAATTCCATAACATAAATACACTGGGAATGCTGCACATTCAATTCCAAATCACTTACGTTATGACCTCAATTGTGTGGTGTGTGTGTAAGCGTCTTGTGTCTTGTGAGAGTGTGTATATATGTTCTGTTGTGTGTACGTAAGAATGTATGTGGGGGTGATGTGAGTGTGTACAGGTGTGTGTGTGTGTGTGGTGTAACATGGACGCCAGGAAGTCCTCCTGGTGTTCTGACACTGTCGAGAAAAGCCTGTTTAAACCATATTCTGCTTTTTACCTTGCTGCCTTGTGGTTTAAGTTCCAAAAGAAGAGCTCCAATAAGCTGCGGGTCTCTTCTAGTGACGGCTGGCGTCTTCTACTCAGGAAACCCAGGTGGAGTAGTGCAGGTGTAGTTCTGTCCAGCAGGAGTTATTCCATGCTCTGCTTCACTGAGGAATCTGATGTAGAAATGTATTGGTCTGTGGCCGGGGGGTCAGTGGGTTAGAACGGGCACACATTTATTTCAAGGTTCATACCTCGCAGAGATGGCCCGAGGTCCGGTGCTTTGCAATACCAATCCCCTGATGGGATTACCGTAGCGGCCATCTTTATTGGTTCCGGTTCTTGTGTATCTGTCTTTTTATTTAGTTTTTGTTTTATGAACCATGAGTCTAATAATAAAGGCTAAGTATAGTGTAATCAGCTTCTACAATCATATCAGCACCATGGCAACAGCTGCGTGATCTCTATGGAGCTTGGACATCCGCCTTAGGTTGTTGCCCTAAGGCAGCGAGAATTATGATGACACACAGACACAGATTCACATATGCACACAGACAGACAGACACACACAGACACAAAAACACACAAAAACAGACACACACACACAGACAAACACACAAAACACAGACCGACACACACACACACACACACACAGACAGACACACACCCCTCAGAATAGCGCTGGATGTAGAGCCTCTGTGGTTGTAGTCTGGTGTAAAAGACATTGACCGGGTAGAGAGCTGACACTGCAACGCTTCCTCTGATGACCTCATGGTTGGTAATAGAAGATACAGATCAGCTGATGGGGGGGCGGGGGGTGTAGAGTGTATCTGAGCTACGTGACTGACAGCAGTGTCAGTAGTCCTGGACCTCGGAGCAGGAATGGCTGCAGTCCCAGAGCTCTCCTTGCTGCTGGTTTCTCTCATCAGCAGCATCCATGCAGGAGAACACCTCATCATCAGAGAGGAAGGAGAGACTACACCTTCAACCCCCCCTGATCAATTGTTACCTCAAAAGTTCACAACTAGCCAAAGGCAACTGGACTTGTAAATGGTCCTCCGCAGAAGTTTTGTCTCTCATCCAAAGAGATTTCTGATTTTTCTGCTCTACGTCTTTTAGCTTTGGAACCCCCCTTTCCCCACAGCTTTCAATGTCAGATATGGTAGGGGAGTGGGCACTGTGTCCAACACTTTCTGTGTACAAAAAAATCACTAAAGAAGTCTCTGGATGAGAGACAAAACTTCTGCGGAGGACTTTTACCAAGTCCAGTTGCCTTTGGCCTAGTTGTGAACTTATGGGTAACAATATGGATCAGGAACCAAAAGGACACATCTGGACTCAATTGGGCATTGTACAGAAATATTGACCGTTTAGACGATGAACACAAGTTATCCGTTTATTCCCATCTGGCAGGTATATTGTGGACTCAGTTGAATATTTTAAAGATAATTGCACAATATTGACCCGATTGTCAGTCTTTTTCCCCATGTGGCAGGGACATTTCTGGATTCAGGTGGACATTGTGGACAGAAACATTGGTGGATCTTGATTCCCACCATAGGATTTAGCCTGTATTGCACATTGCCTTCACATCCCGTGCAATGTATTGCCATTTTCAAGCACATTGCCACCCTGGGGACTTTCTTCCATGTCTCCATGAATGCCCATATATTTGGACTGACAGTTGAGAAACCTTCCCTTGTTAACTATGACATGGATGACTGAGAACCTACTATATCATGACATGTTTCATTCACTATATTATAATTTTTGAGACAGGTCCTACTGAACATTTGCTGGATCAGTCAGGATGGCCGAGCGGTCCAAGGCGCTGCGTTCAGGTCGCAGTCTCCACTGGAGGCGTGGGTTCGAATCCCACTTCTGACAACTAGTGTTTTCATCCGGAGTTAATGTCTGAGACATGATATTGTGAATAAAGAACTTAGCAGTTCTTTGTATTTAAGTACAGCATCTTTGTTTTTCACGTTGTTTTTTAAGTGCAATAGGCTTGGCCAAACAGGAAGCCCAACAAAAGTCTTGGCTAAAGTCACTGTAGGACAGCCTTGAGCTATTGGTAGGCCTCGCTAACACACAAAAATTTAAAAATATGGCAATAGCCTACTATGTCTCCAAAAAATGTATAGTCCAGGAAAAGCAAGATTATCAGCAAAAATATGCAAACAGAGGCAGGAGCAAGCAGCAAAGCATCTGCACTGTAAGAAGCAGGAAGCAAGTCGCACTTCTGTAAACCCAGGTCAACTGTGTGGTGGGTTGGCCAGAGTGGCTAGGATGGTGGTAGGTAGGCAGACTCAGACATTGTATGTTTCCAGATTATTTATTTCCAGTGGTCTGCAGTACATAGACAATTAAATAATCAAACTTTCAACAATTACGCATTCAAAAAAAGTAGCAGCACTAACAAAAAAAAGCATGTGATCCTAGCAGCACAGCCTCACCTCCCTGTTTCCTCGGGAGCACAAATCCAGCTCTTTATATAGGGTTATCAATTCCCACCCCACTGCTTCAGTCAATCCCATCCTAAAGCAGGTTGATCTACTCCATAACATTAATACCTAGCAATATCTTAACCTATGGAACTTGGTTACCAGTTCCCTCCTATCCTGCTGACTACAAAACAGGTCAGGGTTATTCATACCTTTTTAATTTAATAACCAAAAACAACCAAAATAACATTCCTCTACACAAGAAACCCCTCTACTTGGTTTGGCCTGGTAAGTCATCCCTGACAACCCTTTTCCTATAAAACAGGAAATGCTTAGGCCAGCCCCTCCCCAAACAATTGTCCTGCATGGTGGAACAGAGCAAAGGAACAAACAATTGTAAGTATCAATACAGGGAAACCTTTAAACCATGTTTAAACCTGCAACCTAATAAAAGGAACTAAACTAACAATAACGGTGGGTCTACTTACTATAACTATGACCTGTATGGGACAAGTGGTGAGCAAACCCACTTTGTCTCAAACTGCTTGGAAGTCAGCTATGCTCACCACTGTAACACCACACTGGGCGATACAATGTTCATGCAAATGTTGCAACACATCTGGGCATTGAGACTGAAAATGAATGATAAGAGATACACTACCAGTCAAAAGTTTAGGGTTGCATAAACATTTTTATTCTCTCCATTATAGACAGAATACCAGCTGATCTGAGGGGGGCTGATCTTTAATGCAAATCTACATTGCCCATTATCAGCAACCATTCACCCAATGTTCCAAAGGCACATCTGTTTACTAATCTGATATCATTTAAAAAAACTAACTAGAAAAACATTGGCGAACTCTTTTGCAATTATGTCAGCACGTAATGTAATCTGAAAACTGCTGCCCTGGTTAAAAAGACAATGCAACTGATCTCAGCTGGTATTCTGTCTACAATGGAGGCAATGGAAATTTGTGAGTGACCCCAAACTTTTGACTGGTAGTGTATATTGGTGGAGATGGGTTGCTTCCAGTACCTATGAGATAATACAGTATTGTTCATGAAGGCACATTTGCGATTGGTAAAATGGTATATAATGATGATTGACATGCTCCCCTCTTGTATCATAACAGATACCTAATATTTCTCAAAACGGGCTAGGCAAGTAACTTAACAAGTTATTCATGGAATTTTTAGGAACACATAATTTAGGGATGAGCGAGTACAGCATTATCTGTATTTGTACTCGGACTCGGCGAGGCCTCTCCCGGAAGTGGACAGGATGTACCCAAAAGGACAAACTCGTGTGTGGTGTGCGTGTGTGTGTGTAAAACAGATTCAAGGTTTGTTCAGGGCTGTCCACGGGAAAAAAGTAACACACCTGTTGCCTTTCTGCTGGAAAATACAATGTTCAGTGCAAATCTTGTAACACAGACTGAAAATAAAGGATAAGAGATACATTTGTGGTGACAGGTGGCTTCCAGTACCTATGAGATAACAAACATGTTCATGGATGCACATCTGCAATTTGATAGTCTGTGATGTGTCATGGATGCTACCACTCTTAAAGCATGCCTTTGCTGTCAGAAGGATTTCAAACCTGCGCAGGGAGCCCCCCAATGGATTTCTAGTCCATCACTTAACCACTCGGCCACAACAAGCTGAAAAGCAGTGCTATACCTGTTTGGACAAATGTTCATAAACTTTTCAATTGGTAGTAGTAGTTACAGACACGGGCAAAATGGAAATCGTGTAGTGCACTGACTGTGTCTGTGGATCCTGTAGAGTCAGCTTAATTGATATGCTCCCTTTTGGTTGGATAAAACACAACAATAAACAGTTAAAATAAAAACAGATAAAACACAAGAAATAAAGTTACGGGCAGTATACAAATTAAACATTAAAGAAATGAATAACCATTTAAAGAAAGGCAACATCAAGAAGAATGGTCTTCAGCTTTGATTTAAAGTTATTGAAGATGAAAGCATAGCCAAGTTTTTCCAAATCCTGTTGACACATACGTCCTTTAACCCTTGATATTTCTTAAGGTGATAATAGGCTGACTTTTGTAATTGTCTTAATGTGGCTGTTAAAATTTAAGTCCACGACTTCACCAAGATTTCTGGCTTTGCAATCTTTGCAAAAAAATTCACTTTTGGAATTGATCTTAATGCCTTAATTAATAAAAAGGAAAAAGAAAAAGACAACATTTAAGGACACAACTGTCTTGTCTAGCGATGGTGGTATAGTGTGAGCATAGCTGCCTTCCAAGCAGTTGACCTGGGTTCGATCCCAGCCATCGCAGTAGTTTCATTGTGTGGGTTACTTGCTTTATTTGTCAAGAAGTAACCAGAAAGCTACTTGCCCAACACGATTGATTTAAAATATTAGATCTCTGTTATGGTACAAATAAGAGAGCATATCATCATCAAGCGGCCTCCAGGATCCATAGACACAGGCAGTGCACTACGATTTGTACTTTGCCCGTGTCTAGTAACCACGGCTAACCAATTGAAAAGTTTATGAACATTTGTGCAAAAAAGTATTAGCATTTTTTTTCATGTTATTGTGGCGCCGGTGTTAAGGCGATGGACTAGAGATGGTGATGGTCTCCCCGCGCAGCTTCAAATCCTGCCGGCAAAGAAAGGTATTCTTTAGAGTGCTAGCAAACCAATGACACATCACAGTACCCAATTGCAGATGTGCCTTCATGAACAGTGTGTGTTAGTTTCGTAGGTACTGGAAGCCAACTTTTTCCACCATTTATTATCTGTCTGTGTCACAAGATTTGCAGTGAACGTTGTATTGTCCAGCAGAAAGGCAACAGGTGTGTTACTTTTTGACTATGATTATATCGTAGCAGGCAATCATTTTGCCCAGGTTTGATTCCAGCCACCGCAGTTGCATTTACAGGTTTTAAAGCCATAAACAACAAATTTCAATTTCCTTGCGAGAGTCATCCCAAAAGGATTAATAAAGAAAGTCTGAGTCGATCTCAGAAAAAAAGTCAAAGAATTTAAGAATCTTCAGGGATGTAGCTCAGTGGTAGAGCGCATGCTTTACAGTATGTATGAGGACCTGGCATCTCCAGCAGGTATTTGGTAGAGTCTTTAAAGAGCTGCAGAAGATATTACCTCCTGTGGTAATCTGACTGGTAGACAGCACAACAAGCACTTTAAACGTACATGTTTAAAGATTTATTTACAGAATTATTAACTCTAGGTGTAGTATATTTAAGTTAGTTCTTTTTTTATGGATGAAATAATGTGAACTGCAAGTAAGTTAACCTTCAGCGGTGGGGGACATGTCAATTCAGACACTTGCAGCAACAGACGTGCTACTGATTCATAGCATAGGAAATAGCAGAGGATGGTTTCAATCCATCGACCTCTGGGTTACGGGCCCAGCACGCTTCCGCTGCGCCACTCTGCTCTGCTTTTCATGCGTAGGGGCTGGAAAATCTGTTATTCACATTTTGAGGAAAGGTTTTGGACCCCGTGGCAACCAAGGTTCCAACAGCTTACGGTTGCAAAGTTAAACATTTGTAGACCTTGCATCTTTTATGTGAGCTCCTGACTCACATAGTGATTATTCAACATCTCAGTCAGGATGGCCGAGCAGTCCAAGGCGCTGCGTTCATGTCGCAGTCTCTATTGGAGGCGTGGGCTCGAATCCCCTTCTGACCACTAGGTCTTCATCTGTAATGAATGTCTGAGACATGATAAGAGAATATAGAACTAAGCAATTCTTTTTATTTAAAACTGTGATAAAATGTCAGAAGTGTGGACCGGTGTTTTGGTGGAAAACCGTGCTGACACCACTCTGTCTCTGTTGCTGGGAGCTGTGTTGTGAGTGAATGGGGCGGGGGCTGAGCGGAGAGTAAGAGGAGAGACCCAAACACAAGCAGCCTTTTCAAAAGAAAATGGGTCATGTAATGCAAAATTAAACCATATCGATATAAACATAAATAAACATTGCTTCGTTTGTGGGAGAGACAGCAGATGCGAGGACATAGCTGCACCGGTGCGACCTAGAGGAAAAATGTTATTTGCACCCTAGAGCCCTGTGAGCTAACAGCACAAAACTACCACTGATCACTGCTGTTTCTGAATAACAACACAAATTTTGTGTTTACTAGGAAACTAGTAAACTTGTGACCGACGTATGACTGACTTCTATCTTTTGTGAAGATTTCCCCACATTACTCTGTCCTCTGTGATTGTCTCCATCTAGAAACTAAGCGCACAGTGCAGGGAACAACTCTGACTGGCTCATGATCAGACAGTGGGTTACTGAGCGGTAGATTGGCTTTGCAAAAATAACTCTGAGTGTTCTATTCTGTTTATATTTTTCATTAAATAGTAAAATAATTAATTGTTGATAGTTGTCAAAAAAAAAATGTAAAAAGCTGTATCTTAAGATAGAACTCATGCCATCTCTTTTGTCTAGGGGCTGGTCTATTCCCAGCAGCGGCAAACGTCCTCAGACGGGACAGCTATTCATCGTCCCCCATGGCACAATGCTTCTTAGCCTTAGATGCCATCTGAGATTAAACTGAATAGGACAATAGGACAATAATGTCAATATCTTAAGAATACAAACTGACTATGTGACAGATGTGTAATCTGTCATGTCCTTCCTTCTGAAGCTCTAGCCAGGCGCCATTCCTTGCCTAAAACAATATGAGTAATTTCAGTGAGTGAAAAGGAAACTCACATCTACAAAGATACATTTGATAGATGTGACTCCCTGATGGTCTAGTGGCTAGGATTTTGGCGTTCTCACCGCGTCCTGGGTTCCCTGACCGGGAATTGTCAGGACTTGGCAGATACAGGTGTAAAATTTGAAAGAGTAAGTTCCTGGACTCGTATTTGGTTGATTTAGATCAACCAAATACAGAAAAAAAACAATAACAGTCAGACTGAAGGAGGAGTCTTTCCTAGATATGTTATCCTCGCACTTGCACCCGCACCTCCGGCGGAGCTTTTCGGACATCCCTGTGGAGGCTGGGGGCATTGAACCTGAGTGGACAATGTTCAAAGTTTCCATTGCTGAAGCTGTGGCGGCGAGTTGTGGTCTTAGGGTCTTAGGTGCCTCAAGGCAAGGCAAGGCAAGCAGCTTTATTTGTATAGCACATTTCAGCACAAGGCAATTCAAATGCTTTACACAACATCAGTAAAAAGATAAAACAAGTAAAAACAGTTAAAAATCACAAGCATTAAAAACGGTAAAACACATGAATAGACAGTTAAAAACAAAGAGAAACATAAACACAAGAATAAAATTTACAGTGCAGCATAAGAAATTTAAAGAAATGATTAGTCATTTAAAGAAAGGCAGCATCAAATAGAAAGGTCTTCAGCCTTGATTTAAAAGAATGAGAGTAGCAGCGGATCTACAGTTTCTGGGAGTTTATTCCAGATATGAGGAGCATAGAAACTGAAAGCTGCTTCACCCTGTTTAGTTCTGACTCTGGGACAGAAAGCAGACCTGTCCCAGATGACCTGAGAGTCTGGGGGTTCATAGTGTAGTAGCAGATCAGCAATATATTTTGGACCTAAACCGTTAAGTGATTTATAAACTAGCAAGAGTACTTGAAATCAATCTTTGAGACACAGGAAGCCAGTGTAAAGACTTCAGACTGGAGTGATGTGATCCAGTCTCTTGGTCTTAGTGAGGACTCGAGCAGCAGCGTTCTGAATCAGCTGCAGCTGTCTGATTGATTTTTAGGGAGACCTGTAAAGACCCCGTTACAGTAGTAAAGTCTACTGAAGATAAAGGCCATGGACAAGTTTGTTCCAAATCCTGTTGACACATAAGTCCTTTAACCCTTGATATATTCTTAAGGTATAGTAGGCTGACTTTGTAATTGTCTTAATGTGGCTGTTAAAGTTCAGGTCTGAGTCCAGACTACACCAAGATTTCTGGCTTTGTCTGTTGTTTTAACATTGTTGTTTGAAGCGAGCGCAGACTTTAATCGTTCCTCTCTTGCTCCAAAAACAACCACCTCAGTTTTTCCTTCATTTAATTTCAGAAAGTTCTGGCACATCCAGCCGTTAATTTGTTCGATGCACTTAGTCAGTTTTTGTATGGACTATAGTCCCTGGCGATAAGGTTATGTAAATTTGTGTGTCGTCCGCATAACTATGGTAACTTATTTTGTTTTCTCCATAATCTGAGCCAGTGGAAGCATGTAGATGTTAAACAGAAGAGGCCCAGAATGGAGCCTTGCGGAATCCGCACGTCATATTTGTACGCTCAGATGCATAATTACCTATAGACACAAAGTAATCCCTATTCTTTAGGTAGGATTCAAACCAGTTTAGTACTGAGCCAGAAAGGCAACGCAGTTTTCCATCGGTCTAGTAGTATGTCGTGGTCGACCGTGTCAAATGCAGCACTGAGATCAAGTAATACTAAGATTGAAATTTTGCCATTATCTGTGTTAAGGTGGATGTCATTAAAGACTTTGACAAGAGCCGTTTCAGTGCTGTGGGTGTGGTCGGAACCCGACTGAAAGGTATCAAAACTGTTGCTAGTGACAAGAAATGGTTGAGTTGTTGAAAGACTACTTTTTCAATGATTTTACTTAAACACGGAAGGTTTGATATTGGATATAGTTGCTCATTAGTGAATTGTCTAGGTTGTTCTTTTTTAAGAGGCTTGAGTACTGCAGTTTCAGGGCCTGTGGAAAGATACCTGAAAGAAGAGAGGTGTTCACAATCTGTAGAAGATCATAAGTCAAACAATTGGAAACTTTTGAAAAGTCCCGTTGGTAGAACATCAAGGCAACAGGTCGAGGTTTCAGATGTTGAATAATGTCCTCCAGGTTTGTATGGTTGATCGTGTGAAATTCTGTCATATTGGAACTATTTTTGCTTGAACACTGTGACAACACATATCCTGGACTTGATATTGGAGGCACTGACTGTTTGTCTAATCTTTTGAATTTTGTCTTTGAAGAAGGAGGCAAAGTCATTGCAGGCCTTGGTAGATAAAAGTTCAGATGCTACTGTACTGGAGGGTTTGTTAACCTATCAACAGTAGCAAACAAAGCACGGGATTATTATTGTTCTAGAGAGATATATCAGCAGAGAAAAAGGACCTTCTTGCATTCTCAGTTCCAAATTATAATGCGAAGTCTCTCTTTATAGGAGTTATAATGGACCAGGAGATTTGTTTTTCGCCACCTTCGTTCAGCTTTCCTACACTCTCTTTTTTCTGTTCTCACCAGTAGGACATTCTCCATGGAGATCTTTTCTTACCAGATACAACTTTGACCTTAGTGGGAGCAATGGCATCAATACATTTGTTTTTTACAGTTGAAATTATCTACAAGCTCACTGACTGATAGCCCAGAGAGGGCTGGTGTGGAGGAGAAAAGCTGTATAAATGTGTCACTGGTGTTTTCAGTGATATACCGTTTCTGATTATCTTTGTTTGGACACTTTTGGGCACAGAGATAGTGCCGTTAAAGAAAACAGGAATGATCTGAGAGAGAGCAACGTCAGTCAACAACCTTGGAAATGTTCAGACCTTTGGAGACAATCAAGTCCAGAGTGTGCCCCTTATTGGGGTGGGCTCCGTCACATGCTGAGTCAGTCCATATTCTCAAAAACCACAACACAGCTCTTTGGTCCCCTGTCCTGGGGCTGTCAACATGAATGTTAAAATCACCCGCAATGATTACACAATCAAAGTTAATGCAGATAATAGACAGCAGTTCAGTGAAGTCATCAATGAAGGTTGCACAATATTTAGGGGCCTGTAGATATTAGAAACATCGCTTGAGGGGAAGATCTTAATTGAAGAGCACTATTTCAAAAGAAACAAAATTTCCATAACATATTGCGTACAGTGGAATGAGTCATTAAACAAAATGGCGACTCCACCTCCTTTCTTATTCACTCTATTCTCACTATAAAACTGAAGTTAGGGGAGCTGAATCGATGAGAACAGCAGCGCTGTTATTATGGTCTAACCAGGTTTCAGGTAAAAAACATAAAATCTAGATTGTGCTTAGTAATAAAATCATTGATTAGAAATGATTTTCTGCAAAGACCTGACGTTTAGTAAGGCTAGTGTTAGTGTGTTTCATTTTTTGGGACAGGCTGTAGCTGACGAGGAATGGATGCTAAATTTGCTAAGTTTGCAGTTAAGGCTTATTCACCATTCTTTCTATTACCTATCACAACAGAAATTGAGGAAGAATTGAATCCACAGGGCCGGGCTTGTCTTGAAAAGAGTCATTAGTATCACTAGTCCTGCAGCCAAGGCCCGCACATATCAGATAGTGCTTGCCAGATTTTGCACACAAGCGTCCTTATCAGTCTGGGGGGAAGGGAGTTTTTTTCATCCTGGTAGTGGTGCTTGGCGTTTTACTTTTGCCCGGGGTTGAGCCATGGGGTAGGAAGGGGTGCATAATTGATGGGGGAAATAAGGGAAAGGGTGTGTGGAGACATACAGTAGAGACAGCGGAAAATCCTCAGAAGGGTTCGGGGTTGGGAAGGTTTTGAGGGGTGCTTGAGGTGTGAAGAGGGGAGTGGAGGTTGTCGTGTCTCTGCTCTCTGGTCTCCCATGGTCAAATCTTTGCACAGACGGGGGCTGTGCTGGATCACTGCCGCACTTTGTTGTGTCTTCCTTTTGTTTTGTGACCTTGGCAGAGGGAGCAGATGTGTAGCGCAGAAAGTAAAGCAGATTAGAGGTGAACAGCTTTACTCCTGGCTTGTTAAGGGAAAGTCTATCTGCTTTAAAAAGATGTCTGCGCTCCCAGAAAATGTTTAAAATGTCAATGAACTTCAGAGAGTGGACGGTACATTCAGTTGAAAGCCATTTGTTTAGTCCCAACAGTCGGCTGAATCTCTCATCTCCTCTTCTGACTGACGGTATAGGACCACTGATAAACACATTGCGCTTAGGGGGGTGACTGTGTCAAGCAGTTCCCTAAAGTCCAGTTTCAGCAATTCAGACTGTTGCTTTAAAACATCATTTGACCCTATATGCAGAAAAATGTTCTTCACAGTTGGGTGTGCTGCCACGATATCTGGGATTTTTTGGGTCAAGTCAGACACCATGTCTTTGGGAAAACATAGTATTTTGGTGTTTTTACTGTTTTGTAAATCTTTTACAGCAGAGTCACCCACAATCAGGGTTTGAGGCCCAGTTGTTAGCTTTTTACTTTTTGATTGCTCTCAGTCCTTACCCTGCTGTGTGGTGAGAGACGCAGTCCCGGTCATCAGATGACTGTCCAGCGTCTTGCAGCAGAGGAGCAAATCTGTTATCCAGTTGCACCCAGGTTGTTGGGGGGCATTTTGTTGCTTATTTTCCCTTTTGCAGCTGTCCACGGCTGTGTCCTACTAGGTACAGGGGTTGAAGAGGCGCTTGCCCAGATGATAATGCAGGCCAGCCGGTCATATCACAAATCTCAGGGCGCTGTGCCCGGCCCGTTAGTCGTCCTCCCATTTCCCAGGAAAATGATTTACTCTTAGGCTTCGCACCAGACGAGTTCCAGGGAGGACCGCCACTTGTTGATTTATTACCAGTTCACCCTCCTGTTTCTTTGTAGTCTTGTTGGTGCTAATTAGCGTGTGTTAGCATACTTCTGTCCATTGTTATGGGTCCATGGTAAAGTGGTGTCATTTCCACAAGATCCGTTAACTTCCACGTTCACTTCTAGAAGGTGAACCTTGGTTTCCAGAAGTGCAATCTTCTGAAGGAGTTTGTAGTAGTCTTCTACGGAGAAAGGAGGCATCTTGCTGCTAATTAGCTTTAGCTACAATCACTGTAGGACAGGCTTGAGCTATTGGTAGGCCACGCTCACGCAGAAAAATTTTAAAATATGGCAATAGCCTACTATGTCTACAAAAAATGTATAGTCCAGTGTTTTTGAAGTGTCCAAGAGCCGCTGCTCATAGTTTCTCAGAGGAAAAGCACGATTATCAGCAAAAATATGCAAGCAGAAGCAGGAGCAAGCAGCAAAGCGTCTGCACTGTAAGAAGCAGGAAGCAATGACCTCAAGGGCCGGTAACCCACGAAAACCCTGGTGGACACCAGTAGTCAGGGAAGCTGTCCGACTGAAGAAGGAGTCTTTCCGGGATATGTTACCCCAGCGGATTCCGGAGACAGTGGCAAGGTACCGACGGGCCCAAAGGACTGCAGCCTCTGTCGTGACAGAGGTAAAGCAAGGGTGACGTTCAGAGAAGACATGGAGAAGGACTTTCGGTCAGCACCAAACCGTTCACCATCTCAGTAGAGGGAAGCGAGGAATCATCAAAGCTGTGTACAGTAAGGATGGGATGTTGTTGACCTCAACTGAGGAGGTAATAGAGCGGTGGAAGGAGCACTTTGAGAAACTCCTAAATCCAGCTGAAACGTCCTCTGTGACGTTTTCTTTAGATCTTTAAGAAGACCGATATGTAGATTGAATTAGATTTTCAGTCACTGTTGTCTCAATACTTCAGTGTCAGCCTACTTATTCTCTCCAAGAAATGCTCCAGTCCTTTCTTTGCATTAATACTGGTTCTTAACATGCTCCCACTGGCTCAGATTATGGAAAACAACAAAATAAGTTACCATAGTTATGCGGACGACACACAAATTTACATAATCCTATCGTCAGGGGACTATAGTCCAATACAAAAACTGACTAAGTGTATTGAACAAATTAACGGCTGGAAGTGCCAGAACTTTCTGAATTTAAATGAAGGAAAAACTGAGGTGGTTGTTTTTGGAGCAAAAGAGGAACGATTAAAAGTCTGCACTCAGCTTCAAACAACAATGTTAATGTTAATGGATCGTTGGTCTAGTGGTATGATTCTTGCTTCAAGTGCGAGAGGTCCTGGGTTCAAATCCCAGACAAGCCCTGAAGGGCAGGAGTTGTTACAACCCTAATCTGAAATTTAAAATCCAATTTGATGTTAAATTAGCCCAGATTAGGAGCAATCAAAATTGTAATACAAATGCTGGCTATTTCATATGTCCTGCTTCAACTGCACGCAAGAGAAAAAAACTGGGAAAAGAAATGAGGAACAATGAGCAGGACGTGACTCTCCTTGTTCATTGGTCTAGGTTTATGATTCTCGCTTAGGGTGCGATAGGTCCTGGATAAGACTACTTTCCATATAAGTAGAGGCATGGATTGAATAATCTGGTTTATTTATTGAATATGATGGAAAAGAGTGTCACGTACGAGGCAAATTCATCACAATATTACTTTCATTTCTTAGTGGCAAAATCAAGTTGCTTTCCAGCCGCTGCATTTATCAATGTACGATCATTCTTACGCTCTGATTGGTGTGATACGAACGTTTCATGAATATCACGTAAAGCCTGTTGTAAAAGGATTTTTGCGCTTATATCTCCCCCACCTCTTTTTTTTGTTTCATGATATGTCTCGGCAAGAAGTATTATGCTTTTGGGTTGTCTGTCCATCTCTACATCAGAATCAGAAATACTTGATTGATCCTGGAAGGGAAACTCTGGAAAAAAGCTTCTCCTTCGAGCCAGATTTGAACCAGCGACCTAAGGATTTCAGCTTTATGCCTCTACAGTCCTCCACTCTACCAACTGAGCTATCTAAGGAAGCTAGCACTGATGTATGAAGTTCCCATTCCGGTGATTGTGATAACACAGGACCCCCCTGGAGGTGCTTTCAGTGATAGAGCGCATGTCCAGTCTCAATACTATTACAAGATTTGAAGTGAAAAACTGCTGTCTAGCGATGGTGGTATAGAGGTGAGCATAGCTGCCTTCCAAGCAGTTGACCTGGGTTCGATTCCCAGCCATCGCATTATTTTCTTTGAATTGTGTTATTTGCTATTTTTACAAGAAGTCAGCAGAAAGGTTACTTGCCCAACCTGGTTTGATAAAACATTAGATCTCTTTGGGCTGCACAATTATGGCCAAGATTTTAATCATGATAATTTTGATAAATATGGAGATCACGATTATTTATTTTCTACTCCAAAGTGCTGGAAAGGAAGGTTTTATCATTCGTTGAACCTCAGGTTAAGAAGGAAAAATCTCAGCAAGGTGATGGATGATTCTAGTTACTTCACCATGTTCAGCCCAAATGACACAGCTGTGACATCACATTGGTTGGCTTCCAGCAATGTTATATATGAAGATGGCAGTGGTAGGATTTGAACCCACGCCTCCAGAGAGACTGGAGCCTTAATCCAGCGCCTTAGACCAGGGGTTCCCAAAACTTTCAGCCCGCGACCCCCAAAGTAACGGTGCAAGTGACTCGCGACCCCCCCCCCCCCCCCACTATAAACATTGCGCGCAACCGCGCACGCACTACAGGCCATCCAAACATGAGCATATTGACGACACAAAATAACACAACAGCCATGACATTATTCTACAGTAATTTACTCATTACTTTAATTTGAACTTAATCTCACCTAATGAGGTGGATGTGCAGTATGTTTGGAGCACAGCAAGTTAAAAAGCTCTATATTTTAATGTAAAATAGTTTTTATATACATTACACACTAGGCCCAAAAAAATAAAATCCCTTTTACCTATTTTGGCCATACAGTATTCGGTATTTCGTGGTGTTGGTTTTAATCGTCTGGAGTAACAACTGTGGGCATCAGCGATGGGGCGAAGGTAAAGCCCGGGTTGGTAACGCTGCTACCACCATGAGTACGGCGTGGATGGACTCCGTTCTGGACCAGAAGGCAGCGCCGGGCGCTCGCTCTGTGGACGGAGCGGTACACGGAGTTAGATGGCCGGTGGCTGCCTACGTGTTTATACAACTTTATACATCCTCAAACTGGCTGGAATCACACACATCCTCTCCAAGGAGGGCACCAGCAGGGACAGTGTCTGGAGGAAGTTCAGGCAGAACTGGCAGAGGAGCTGAGACACGAGTTTAGAGGAGGAAAGGGAGCGGGGCGCGGTCCGAGCAGCGGGGGGGGGCGCGGTCCGAGGAGCAATGCGCACCACAGCAGACACCAACACGGAGGCAGTGACAGGTTAGGTTAGGTTATAAATGTTCAAAGAAAATACTTTTAGGTGTTATTTGCATGTTTACATACCATATTTTTCAGATGTGAATGGAATAATTACGTTTTACTATGCCATGATATGAGTTATTGAAGCACCTGGGCAACTCAAGTGTATTTATCATGACAGATTATAGAGTTTAGAATCTTGCGGTTCCAGTACTTTTGGAATCCCGGCAGTTGTAGTGTTAATGTTGGAGACCGCTACTCGGAAAGAAAGAAAATCAAAACAGCTGTTCCCTTTTTATTTAGTTGCTTGGTTTTATTTTAAATTTAGCCACTAGTTTTATCTTGTGTTAAAATCATGGCTAACATGCTATTTCTAATCGTTTTTAAATTTTTATTTTATTTCTGGAAATCAACTCGCGACCCCCCCTCTCTGGCTCGCGACCCCCCTGGGGGTCCCGACCCCCACTTTGGGAATCACTGCCTTAGACCACTCAGCCACACTACCTGCGAAAGTCTGCTCTCCACATTGTGACAAACACCGGCATCGTAACTAAAGGTATGCTTGGTAATGGTATTGGAAAAAAAACCTTTGCAAGGAAATAGCCAATACTTATTAAAAAATGTTATCACACTTTGTCATTTTTCTCGGGCATTGTTGATTTTAGAACATTGTAACCAGCATTAAGTGAGTAGGTTTAAGTCTGTGTGAATATGGGCTGAGCATTTATCTGGGCTGAACTTGTGAACATCTTCTTTTGCATATTAACTGTAAAGAGCCAGCAAAGTGTATAGCTGTAAATCTGCTTCCTAAAAACAATAACAGATCCGGCACTCCTCTCCCTATTTTCTCTTTTGGCTTCTTCATCACTCTTTTTTGCCTTACTTCTATTAGCAAGTACAGTTCGGCAAAAACTAATCTTTGAGGTCATTGGTATGCAGGTCACTTGATGTAATAGAAGCAAATACATAAGGCCCCACCCAACAGTTTTGTGATACGTGGCGTGCAACTGTATGTCAATGATCAAGCTTGTTGCTGTGACCAAGAAACCACCAAAAAAATGACTGATACATCATCAGTTCCAAAATTTTCTTGGATGCCAAATATTTGAATTCAAAGTCAGAATCCAATTGACATGTAAGAACAAGACAATGCACGTCCAGCTTCTATCACCAGTCAGCCATTGCACCCACACTGCTGCTGTATGTGGACTGTGGCTTCTGCGTCAGTGAGGGGTCCAGCAAGCTGCAGACAAAGTTTGGGGAGTGGCCAGACCAAAGGAGGCCACCATCAGCCTCATTGAGCGGCTGCTGCAGGAGCTAGGAGTGGCAAACGGGAAGGACCTCATGGGGTTGCCACTGCAGGACCAGGTGCGCATGGAGCAATCTGGCATGTGCAGCAACACGTCAAGTGCAGGACCTGCCTGGCTGGTAGAAGCTTTCTGCTTGTTTCTTTGGGCTAACTGTATTAGCTTTAGACCAGCTGGTAGCAGCTATTAAATCAGCTATTTATTTGAGAAGTGGGAGCACTTGCAAAATAGCAGGGTGTTCAAATACTTATTTTCCTCACTGTAAGAGGAAAAATGTATTTTTAACAGGCAGAAACCTCAGACTAAAACTGGCTCATGGTGGGAAGTCATCTGACACAACCAGTTGGGGGAGAGGGTGAGAGAGAGAGAGAGAGAGAGAGAGAATGGAATGAAAAGATGACCAGTGGTAATTATGGCAGCAGTAAAGGTAATAGAATTATTACTAATATAAGTAGCAGTAGTAGTGCAGGGGGTAGCAGGGCGTCCAGCAGGACCACGGCAGCAGCTGCATCCACTACTCAGGTGCCACCACAATCCAAGGAAATCTGAGAGTGGAGAAAGCACAAGGGCTTCTGGAAAAAAGCAACATTAGTTACATGCATGCTTTTTTCAAGTATCAACAACAATCATAAAGATGATAGCCTACACACATCCATGCAGGGGGCACCCAGATTTGAACTGGGGACCTCTTGATCTGCAGTCAAATGCTCTACCACTGAGCTATACCCCCACACACCATATGTTAGATATGCTTATGGTGCAGCAAAACAATGGCTGGACCTCCACCATGTGGTTACCTTCACAGTCTGAGAAAGTATCCAAATCTCATCTACTGTATGAAAGGGAGTTACAGTTTTTTACAATTGCTATGACAGATTTTTCAATACTTTTAACAAATTTCCAAAATGTTTAACACAGTTAGCACTGCATCCGCATGTGTAAGCTATACTATTACAGTTTTTTACAATTCCTATGACAAATTTTTCAATACATTTAACAAGTTTCCTAAACTCTTAACACACCAACACACACAAAACACACAACTGGCAAAACAGTTAATTTCATGCTCAAAATCACACATTGTAAACTAAACTCCAAAATTAATTTTCAAAATACAGTAATACACTAACACTACACACTATGTCTAACAAAACACTGCACATGTTTCAAAATCAAATAATTATTCCAAACACTAACACATGTTCTCTTCCAACAGGAACATTTAGTCAATCATAACACAATGACAAAAGAAAACACTATCATCAGCTGACATTACAAAAACTCATTATTTTAGATGTGTCAGGTATGCCCTTATACAATAGACAATATATTGTATTGATCATAGATTGTGTTTTGAACATGCATTTTTTATTCAATTCAATTTTATTTATAGTATCAATTCATAACAAGAGTTATCTCGAGACACTTTACAGATAGAGTAAGTCTAGACCACACTCCAGAATTTACAAGGACACAACAATTCTAGTAGTTTTCTCCAGAGCAAGCAACAGTGCAACAGTGGCGAGGAAAAACTTCCTTTTAGGCAGAAACCTTGGACAGACCCAGGCTCTTGGTAGGCGGCGTCTGACGGGCCGGTTGGAGTTAGAAGAGTGGAAATAACAAAAATAGAAAAAAATAGCAGTTCTTTGTAGTAGATCATGGCATAGCAGGGCACTGTGCGGCATTACAAGGCACAGCAGGACGTAGCAGGATGAACATGGCATCGCAGAACGTGTAGTGGGACCATGGCGACAGCTACTACCCTGATTTTGGAGCCTCCCTGATCCGAGGAAACATGCTGGGGAAAAAGAACATAAGGACTCCGGGGAATGACTCCCCAGAGCTAGGTTAGTAACAAGCATTTCTGGGACATGGATGCACATAGATGGAAAAATAGAAAGATAGAGGAGAGAGGAGCTCAGTGTGTCAAAGGAAGTCCCCTAGCAGTCTAAAACTATTACAGCATAACTAAGGGAGACAGGGTAAAGAGAGGTGCCTGGTCGGGCTAGAACTCTCCCCAACCGGATCGGGCTGTATGTCACGTCTCCCTTTAGTTTTATTATATTCTTGATTATATGATACATAAATCTGACAACTATGACAAGAAGCAGGTGGGCCGGGTTAGGCGGACGCTGTGACTCCTCACTCCCTAACAATATTCAGTTCTATGCCCTAACTATGAGCTTTATCAAAGCATAACTAAGAGAGACAGGGTAAAGAGAGGAGCCTGTTCAGGCTAGAACTCTCCCCAACCGGATCGGGCTGTATCGCCCTGCCTTCCTCTAGTTTTATTATATGATAGATAGAACTTAACCGTTGCCTTTCAAGTTAATGACAGATCGGAGTTGCATTTCCGTGACGAAAAATTTATAAAAAGCTGTTTTCATGGCTCGTTGGTCTAGGGCAGGGGTCGGCAACCTTTACCACTCAAAGAGCCATTTGCACCCGTTTCACACAGTAAAGAAAAGACTGGGAGCCACTAAACCCTTTTGAAATTTTACAGTTTTTTACAGTTGCTATTGCAGATTTTTCAATACATTTAACACGTTTCCTAGGTTGCTATATGGTCCAAATTAAATGTAAAAAAAATAAATAATATTTCTCCAGTAAATTGCTGGAAGAAGAAGGCCCAAAGGCAAAACATTAAGACGTTTAAAGATGTTTTGGTTGGAAAACGTAGACATGTTTGAAACTTTTATTTTGTAAAAACTTTCTTCTCATCTCTAGAAACATACAAATTGTTTACATACATTCTTTTTTGGCTGACAGGAAGTCATTGTAATTTTCATTTTAGAAATACATTTTTGTCACCCATATATATATATATATATATATATATATATTTCTGGACTCCCAAAAGTTGGCAAAAACTCTAACCTTTGAGCATTGTGAGTTTAATAAGAGCAAATTCAATATTTGTGTAAATTGGTCCTCTCATCATTACCAACATACTGGAAGTTGGCCATTTTTAATTGTACGCTCTCAAGTTATTGTTGTTTTGTAGTTTAACGTCATGTTTTCCTACTTTGTGGAATTTCATTTAATAATCTTTGTCTGACATTTCATATTTTCTGTGACTGAATGTGGTTTTAAATCTGTTGAGGTCTGTTCAGACTGAAAGTAAAGACACTGATGATGTCATACAAAAATCAGAAAATAGAAAGCAAACTTGTAAAATAACATCAAGGATTGAATTGTTTTGCAATGTGGAACAATTAAATACAAAATAAAAGAAATAAAACAAGGCCTCGTGCTTGCCCTGTCCATGTGCAGAAAACCCCCCCAAAGCATGATGCTACCACCCCCATGCTTCACAGTAGGGATGGTGTTCTTGGGATGGTACTCATCATTCTTCTTCCTCCAAACACAGTTAGTGGAATTATGACCAAAAAGTTCGATTTTTGTCTCATCTGACCCCACAACCTTCTCTCTTGACTCCTCTGGATCATCCAAATGGTCGTTGGCAAACTTAAGACGGGCCTTGACATGTGCTGGTTTAAGCAGGGGAACCTTCCGGGCCATGCATGATTTCAAACCATGACGTCTTAGTGTATTACCAACAGTAACCTTGGAAACGGTGGTCCCAGCTCTTTTCAGGTCATTGACCAGCTCCTCGCCTGTAGTTCTGGGCTGATTTCTCACCTTTCTTAGGATCATTGGCACCCCACGAGGTGAGATCTTGCATGGAGCCCCAATCCGAGGGAGATTGACAGTCATGTTTAGCTTCTTCCATTTTCTAATGGTTGCTCCAACAGTGGACCTTTTTTCACCAAGCTGCTTGGCAATTTCCCCGTAGCCTTTTCCAGCCTTGTGGAGGTGTAGAATGTTATCTTTGGACTGCTCTTTGGTCTTGGCCATGTTAGTAGTTGGATTCTTACTGACTGCATGGGGTGGACAGGTGTCTTTATGCAGGTAACGACCTCAAACAGGTGCATCTGATTTAGGATAATAAATGGAGTGGAGGTGGACATTTGGAAGGCAGACTAACAGGTCTTTGAGGGTCAGAATTGTAGCTGATAGACAGGTGCTCAAATACTTATTTGCAGCTGTATCATGCAAATAAATAGTTTAAAAATCATACATTGTGATTTCTGGATTTTTTTTTAGATTATGTCTCTCACAGTGGACATTCACCTACGATGACAATTTCAGATCCCTCCATGATTTCTAAGTGGGAGAACTTGCCAAATAGCAGTGTGTTCAAATACTTATTTTCCTCACTGTATATTTCTAAACTCCCAAAAGTTGGCAAAAACTCTAACCTTTGAGCATTGTGAGTTTAATAAGCGCAAACTCAATATTTTTGTAAATTGGTCCAAACAGTCCTCTCATTACAACATACTACATATAACATAACATACAAGTTGGCCATTTTTAATTGTACGCTCTCAAGTTATTGTTGTTTTGTAGTTTAACGTCATGTTTTCCTACTTTGTGGAATTTGATTTTAATAATCTTTGTCTGACATTTCATATTTTCTGTGACTGAATGTGGTTTTAAATCTGTTGAGGTCTGTTCAGACTAAAATTAAAGACACTGATGTCATACAAAATCAGAAAATAAAAATCAAACAGCTGATTTATTCATCTGACTTGTTGAATAACATCAATGATTGACTTGTTTTAAATGTTTTGCAATGTGAAACAATTAAATACAAAATAAAACAAAGCCTTGTGCTGATTATTTGTGACTTGATTTGGTAGATTTTTTCTTCCTGCTGTTTCTGTGGTTAAACTCCTTGACAAGAGAATGTTTCTATCCACTAAAAGTGCTGAAAGACTCAGACATTATGGGATGGATCCCTACAGAGATGGACCTTTTAGTTAGAGAGTAAGATCATTTTAGTTTAACATGAAACAGACCCATCACCAAACCCACCAGACTCCATTTAAATAATCCCTACTACTATCATGTATAGGTTTCCGTAGTGTAGTGATTATCCCGCTCGCCTCACACGTGAAAGGTCCCCTGGTCAAAACAGGGTGGAAACACATTTCTTTGTTCATGTTGATTTCGCACAATCAAACTCTGCTGAGTTGAACTCTAAATAACCTACACGGAAAAATATTCCTGATGTGAAATTGTGGCCAGGCCTACCGCAGTTTCCATAGTGCAGTAGTCATCAAATTCAGGATTATCCTTTCAAAACATGATACAGAAAACTAATTGTATAAATCAAAGTTAAAAAGTAACATCACTCAAAGAAAGCTACTGCGATGGCTGGGAATCCAACACCGGTCATTTGCTTGGAAGGTAGTTATGCTCACCACTATACCACCATCGGTGGACAATGCAATGTTCACTGCAAATCTTGCAACACCTCTGGGCATTGAGACAGATTTTTGCATTAATTACCATAAACACAAGGAGATCACTACAACCCACAACATGTTAAAGTGCAGAGTTGGTAGACACTTGTTAAGTTATACATCCACTTTATTGCCTTTTTCTTGCTGCATTATTTCATTTTCAGAATTAGAGCTCTTCTAGTTCTTTTACAGTCAGGACAAAAACACTTGTTGGAGATGCCGGGGATTGAACCCGGGGCCTCATACATGCGAAGCATGAGCTCTACCACTGAGCTGAGCTGATATTTGTGTGCCTTTAATATCATACATGTGGCTATTATGAAAGAAACTGCCAAGCAAACACTAGCAGCAATTTTAAAGGTTCCATGGTGTAATGGTTAGCTCTCTGGGCTCTGAATCCAGCGTTCTGACTTCAATTCTTGGTTAAACCTCGTTTTAAGCCACAGTATAGGTGAAAAAAATCAACCTTTCAATTTTCCACATCTAGTTTAAAGTGAGCTTACAGGTTTAATGTCCTTGGCCAGTTAGACTGTAAACAGTATGTTGGTGGGGGCATGTTGAGGAGTACAAATTTGATCACTTGTTGAGTAAAGCAGGACATTTGTAGGCACTTGTTAGGTTAATCATCCATTTTATTGTCTTTTAATTCCTGCTGCAATATTTCATTTTCTCTTTCAGAATAAGAGCTCTTGTAGATCTTTTACAGTCAGGACAATAACACCTGTTGGAGATGCCGGGGTTCACAGTCTGCTAGTGGCCATGATGAGTTGGGACTTTGAGCTTTTCAACCGTTTTGGTCATTTTAGCCAATTTTCAACCCGTTTGTGCAATAACAATTGGTGTTCTCAGGCATTGTGCAAATTATGGTCTACCCTCCTGCTGTCCAGAAGACCGTGATCATGGCAACAGCTTAATGGTCTTCATTTACTTAAACTTCAATCTGTAGTTCAGGAGATTATTTTTTCCACAGCCAGTAGTTTTAGAAGCCTGGGTAGCTCAGTTGGTAGAGCACCAGACTTTTAATCTGAGGGTCCAGGGTTCAAGTCCCTCTTCAGGTGTAGAGTTGAGGTTCTTGAACACTTCAGATACTGCCATATTGTTTGTGTTCCATCCATAAGTCTTTAAAAAGAATTGTGGCTGTTTTTCAAGCAGGTTTGCATCATAATAATGTTGCTGGTAAGTCTAAATGTACAATAGGCAACCTACGTCCATCTTGCAAGCACCCAAATCTCTGTACTCATCTTCCTGCTTGGATAGAAGGTCATCTGGTGCATTTTTCTT
The DNA here is from genome assembly GCF_008692095.1 of Etheostoma spectabile. NCBI lineage: Eukaryota > Metazoa > Chordata > Actinopteri > Perciformes > Percidae > Etheostoma > Etheostoma spectabile. The sequence continues at coordinate 11,052 of NW_022604543.1, read as the reverse complement.
GTCACGAGGGCTAAGTGCTGGGGTGCTGGTGTCGTGTCTTCCCTTTCTTCTGTGTGTCTTGTCTGTCTTGCCGTGAGGGCGTTCCAGGGGATCTAGAGAAGTGGCTTTCCATCTACGTTCCGTCATCCACTCAGCTGTTCCTCATCACTCATCACCCACTGCAATCCATAAACCCGGGCTGACCGCCTCTTCAACGCCAGATCATTACATGCACTATTGTGGTAACTGGGCTCCTAGTCATTTGCGCCTGTGTTGTTGTTTGTTGTTGTATTCTAGTACTAACTCTGCCTCTCCTTAGATCCATCCGTTGTCCCTCCGAGCTGCCTTCCTCCCTCACGCCGACCAGCCACCTGTCTACACCAGTGTTTAAACCCCTCCGCACTCATTAAACGTGCCTTTTGTATCTATATGGTTCTGGGTCTTACTAACCGTAACACTAAGAGTATAGAAGCGGAACAAGAGGGAGAGTTGTTTTTTTGCACCCACCAGCAATAAAGTTTACTTGTCTGAAGCTGTGTTGTTTGAATTAGGTTATCAATGTTTTGAGTGAAAAAGAATACCACAGCTCAAGTCCTCGGTAGGGCGACAGCTTTATTGTGGGATATGTATGAAGTGCTGATCTCTATGCTTTGATGGCAATTATCTGGTGTATTTTTCCTTCCATGGCAACAGCTTAATCTTCTTCATTTACTTGCACCTCAATTTATAGTTCAGGAGATTGTTTTTTCCACAGACCTCTGTTTTCGAAGCATGGGTAGCTCTATGTTGGTGGTACGTCTAAATGAACAATGGCCAACCTACATCCATCTTGCTAGCACCCAAATCTCTGTGCTGATCTCCCTGCTTGGATGGCAAGTCATCTGGTGGATTTTTCCTGTCACGAGGGCTTTTGATCAAACTACGTATAGTGCTATAGGACATTAAGAGTATAGAAGCGGAACCAGAGGGAGAGTTGTTTTATTGTACCCACTAGCAGTAAAGTTTATTTGTCTGTAGCCATAAAATTGCATTAGGCTATCAACGTTTTGAGCGAAAAAGAAAACCACAGCTCAAGTCCCTGGTAAGGCAACAGCTTGATTGTGGGATATGTATGAAGTGCTCGCTATCGTCATCTGCCATGCAGGTTTGCAGGATGTTCACAATCTGCAAGTGGCCATGATGAGTTGTGACTTTGAGCTTTTTAACCTTTTTGGCCAATTTAGCCAATTTTCAACCAGTTTGTGCAATAACATTTGGTATTTTCAGTCATTGTGCAAATTGTGGTCTACCCTCCTGCTGTCCTGTGCTTTTTGGTCTTCATTTACTTGCACTTTAATTTGTAATTCAGGAGATTGTTTTTCCCACAGTCTTCTGTTTCAGAAGCCTGTGCAGCTCAGTCGGTAGAGCATCAGACTTTTAATATGAGGGTCAAGGGTTCAAGTCCCTGTTCAGGTGTAGAGTTGCACATTTTACTAGATGAATTGTCCATTTGACATGCCTGAGCTCTTGTATGTCCAAGGACATACCATTTATGTTCTATAACCCTTTTCATTGGTTTGCTACCACTCTTAAATAATTCCTTTCATTGTATCAATCTCAGAAATAACCAAAGAATGACAAATTCCATTCATGTGCTTGTGCCGGTATTCAACCACCTGTCACTGTATTTTCAGCAGCAGTAGTGTTTTTTTGTTTTTTAAAACACTTGAAAGGCATTGCAATGGTTCGCAAAATTTAAGAAAAACTAACAATTTGGTCGTCAATCTTAATAAAAACTATGTATGTGGAGACCTATGTTCTCACACAAAGGCTAAGATCAACACTAGATGCTTTGTAATGACCCCATGAAAAGGCCAGGACAAAAGACTGTGTGCAAAGGTTGTATACATGTATGCAAGGTGTATGCATGGATGAGTGTGAGGTATGGTGTCAGCAATTTATGCTGGACAGTGTAAACCTAACAAAGATGAGGGGGAGAGGTGCTGGACTGAGAGCACCTCTGGGACAATCACAGATGCACAACCAATAATAAAACACTACTGAGTGAATAAGTTCAGAAAATGAAGAACATTGTTCAGAAAGCTTAATGAAGCTTCATTTGACCATAACTATTAACCACTTGAACCTGGTAAAAGGTATGAGGTACTCATGCATAGCTAGCCAGTGATTTACCTCCTGTAGATGGTGGTCGGCATGCCAACGAGGCTTGGAAATTTGCAGATGGTGATTCAGAGGAGATGTAACAGTTTAAAGTTTAAAGTAACTTAATTTTCTAAATTGTCCGCCTACAGTGCCAACGAGAGCTCTTCTCTAATAATACCGGGTAAGCAATAGCTATTCAACTTTAGAAGGTATTGTTGATCTCAGAAACAACGATAGACAACACCATCTTATCACAATGCCCATGTTGTGTTCCTTCAAAGTTTGCAAAAACATTCATCTGAACTCGCAAATCAATTGATGAGATTTTGGAGGTCAAAGGTTCAATGTCAAGGTGACTGTGTCCTCATGTCTGTCCATCCGATTCTTGTGAATGCAATATCCCTGAACGCCTAGAGGGAAGCACTTTAAATTTGTGGCACAATGGAGCCAAAGGTTGATGGATTGAAACCATCCTCTGCTAACTCTGTTAATTTCCATGGTGAGATGATATAACTGCTGGAAAAGTTGTTGACAGCCCATGAAAAGTGGCAAGTCATGTTCTGGCAGATTAAAAAATTGACATCCACTACCCTGTCAGGATCCTATAGTAATGCTGACTTTCCAGTGATGTGGTTGGGCTGTTTACAGGTTTTGATCATATCCATCGGTTGCATGGATGGGACATCAATACCCCGGTTCTATCACCTGATCGCTGTCTTGTCTTTGTCGTTCGACGACTATTTGGGCTCACACCTTAACACACCCGAAGCATCTCAGCCTAAAATCACGCTGCACCTCAAAGGACTCTCAAGCTCTCTCAGCTGTGCGTTTGCAGAAGAGCGCCTTGTTTTCTTGTAGCTTGGACAAAGGCTTTAGCTTATGACAAGGTAAACAGATTGCACCATTGTGCTACTCATTAGTGTGTCCACTTCAGTTATGTATTGAAGCACATCCTTAGAGCTAATGGCCCTCATTTATTAACCTAACGTACGACAGGCTTCACGTGAGATTCATGAAACGTTCCTCTCACACCAATCAGAGCGTAAGAATGATCGTACATTGATAAATGCAGCGGCTAGAAACGATTGTAATTTAAATATCACGCCCCACTATATTCTCAGTTTTGAGGCCTCGCCTCTATTATTTATGACAGGGCCAGACATAATCCGGCTAAGAAGCGGCACTTTTCAGAGGTGGGGATTTAAAGCCTGACATCCCAGGTGCTCTGGTGCAGCCAGATACCACCAGGCCCAGGGGAATATGCCGCCTAAGAAAAATGCAATCCTACCCGATGAGAAGAATAAACATTGTGAAAATAACAAAAATATGAATACATTAAACATATACGGGCATTGAACATATTGCTGCAGTCTCAGTCTTTGGATGGTATAGGTAGCGCCCCGTCAGACATGTCATGATATCATGACATGTTTAATTTACTATATAATAATTTTTGAGACAGGTCCTACTGAAGATCTGTTGGATCAGTCAGGATGGCCGAGCGGTCCAAGGCGCTGCGTTCAGGTCGCAGTCTCTACTTGAGGTGTGTGTTCAAATCCCACTTCTGACAACTAGTATTTTCATTTGGAACTAATGTCTAAGAGTTGATATTGGGAATAAAGAACTTAGCAGTTCTTTGTATTTAAGAGGACATGAATGTGCATGAGAAACGCAATTCCAAGTGCAATGTTTTGTGAGCATCTTTATTGTCAACACATGTAAAGTTCCTTAGGGGCCCGTAGTGGATGAAATGGTAAAACATTTGGCCCTGGATGCATAGAATTCCTGCCATATTGAGCGACAAAGTTTGGGTGTCCTGAAAAAAGGGTCTTGAACTCTATCTCGCCAACCTCTTTTTTTTACTGTTTCTTGTTATGTCACGGCAAGAAGTATTATGCTTTTGAGTCATTTGTCCATCTCTACATCAGAATCAGAAATAAAAAAAAACATCAGACATATGCAGTCTCTGTGGCGCAATAGGTCAGCGCAGTCGGCTATTAACCGAAAGGATGGTGGTTCAAGTCCACCCAGGGACGTTTGTTGCTTAAACAATCTGGAGTGAGCCAACTCTGGGATTTATCCTTCTTCAAGAGACCATAGAGCAGCCTGAAGATAACCCAAGTGGCCTTATGTCTATCAGAAGATACAGTTCTGGAAACCATGTACATATTAATCTTTACAGTCATCAGAGATGGGAAGTAACGAAGTACAAATACTTTGTTAACAAAATAATGAAGTACAAACACTTCATTACTGTACTCAAGTAGATTTTGCGGATATTTTTACTTTACTCTTTATTTTTTTTGGCGACTTTTTACTTTTACTCCTTACATTTTACCACAAGATCGGTACTTTCTACTCCCTACATTTTACAAAATTGGCTTGTTACTTTAGTTTTGTACTAAAGGTTGTCTATCAGGTGTGATTTGGAGTCCATGTCGGAGAATAGCGCGGACACGCGCCTCACACCACGAGCAGGCGCGCACGGCACATGGAGACAAAAGTGAGAGAAAAGAAAAAGAGACTAGCTGTCTGGAGGATAACCAGCTGAGATCGTGTGCGTCTTTGAGAACTGTAAGTCATATAACTGATGTTGTCAGTTCATGTGAGCATGTTGTTGTGTTGGTCTGTAGTTCTGGTACATTTAAAAGTTAGCTTGTTTACCTTCTTCTACTGTTGGCTAGGTTACACCTGGCTGTTGATTCGATATAATGGCGATTGTTGAACGTCCTTGCTCATTAAGATAATGTAATTAGTAGTTGGTTTATTGTTATTATTTACAAACATATATGATTCCTATACATTGTGTATGGTAGCCTTTACAATGTTGTTTATTTCATTTATTACCACACACACATTCATAGCAGAGCTGCCCCCCCCCCCCCCCCCCCCCATGTTTATACTGATGATTGATTGTAATAAATCAACAGAGAGAAGTTGTCTCCATCTGTGTTTTAACAGACACACCTGGGCCGAAGTTGGAAACCACAATCAGCTTTAAATCCAGTTCTAATCTAGTCCTCACTAAATTTCAAATAATTTCCCTGGAGTTACCATTACAAAATTTAATCTAATTAAATTGGAACATACACAGACTTCTCACAAAATCACACTTGAATTCATATCTTGCTACTCGGTCAGAATCTTATTAACCTGGAGTCCCAGTCTCTGTCAATATAAATAGGCTATATGTTTATATATGTTTTAGGCCTATTGGCAGACGGCCATTTAAAATGTAGGCAATGGCATATAAAGAATAAAGAGTAAAGAGTCTTGTCTCCATGTCCACTGTAGTTTCTCAGTGTGCTCTCTAGTAACATGTGTCTGGTCCAGGGAGCTTTGTCATTCATAAGGCTACTTTTACTTTTATATTTTAATTATATTGCTAAGCCTGTACTTTGGTACTTTTACTTGAGTAAAGAAGTTAAATCAGTACTTCTACTTTTACCAGAGTATTTGTTAACACAATTATCTCTTCTTCTACTTGAGCACGGGCAGTGAGTACTTTTGCCATCTCTGACGGCCTCTGTATTGTTCTGTTTAGAGTATGTATATATGTTGTGTGAATGGACTAGTCCATTTTAGTTAACAAACCCTTGCAACACTTTTAAAGGTTCCATGGTGTAATGGTTAGCAGTCTGGACTTTGAATCCAGCGATCTGAGTTCAAATTGCGGTGGAACCTGGTTTTTAAGCCACACCACAGGTAAAAAATATCAACCTTTCAACTTTCCACATCTAGTTTACAGTAAGCTTACAGGTTTAACTGTGTAATATTCACACTGGCAGTGAGAACCACTGTAGAAATTATTATCTTGGTCAATGTTGTTTTCAATGTCTTGTGGTTTATGTTCTGTGTATTTGAAAGTTTGAAACTTCAGTTGATTATATGTAACAGAGAAGTTTCTGTCCAAGTTTGCCATGATCATTGTGTTTGATACGTCCAATTCAGTTTGTATGCAGTTACCTTATGTAGGCCTATGTTGCTCTTGATTCATTCCTTCTTCAAACTTATCCAGCTCGGTGATGTCCCTGATGAGAATCACTTCAATCTCTTTTGCTGCCTCAGGCGTCGACCCGTGAAGTTTGATGTATATTTTACAATTTCTTGCTCATGTTGCCTGGATCTTGTTTTGTTTTCTGAGTATGAGTGCTTTCTTGGCAATATCAGCATTTTTCTTGGTGAGGTGTTTGTTGATGTAAACTTGGATGCCTTTTAATTTCCTTCCTTGTCTGAGAAGTGCGGACTTTTTCTTTCTGTTGGTGAACCGGATTATTACCAATGGAGTGGCCGTCTGTTTTTGCTCGGCAGAGTATGACAATCCTCAATGTCCCTGCTATCACATAAATGCCTTTGCTGTCCAAAAAGCAAATCACCTGTTGTTCCAGCGTCTCCTTCTCCTCCTCGAGAGCTTCCCTCAGCCTAGCAGTGGTGTATCCAGCGTCTGCGGCCACCCTGGCATGGTTCCGTTGTTTGGTTCTCAGGCCGCTGATAATCACATTGTATTGCTCGAGGTCAGCAACTCAAGTTTCAGAAAAGCAATCTTCTCCACGTTTTGCCCGCCTAGCGTTTGTATTTTACTCATCAGATCTATGATTTTTTTTTCTGTAAATCTCCGCCGACAAGAAGTCCAGAGATTTCTTTATCTCCTCAACCTCATCGGGTACGATTGCATTTTTCTTAGGTGGCATTTCTCCTGGGCCTGGTGGTAGCCGGCTGCTCCTGGTCCTGGTGGTAGCTGGCTGCACCAGAGCACCTGAGATGTCAGGGTTTGCAATCTCCACCTCTGAAAAATGCCTCTTCTTAGCCGGATTACGTCTGTCCATGTCGTAAATAGTAGCGGCGATGCCTCAAAACCGAGAATATAATGGGGTGTGATAATTTTAATTATGATCGTTTCCAGCTGCTGCATTTATCAATGTACGATCATTCTCACGCTCTGATTGGTGTGATACAACGTTTCATGAATCTCACGTAAAGCCTGTCGTAAGAGGATTTCTACATTAGGTTAATAAATGAGGGCCATTAGCTCTAAGGATGTGCTTCAATACATAACTGAAGTGGACACACTAATGAGTAGCACTATGGATCAATTTGTTTACCTTGTCAAGCTAAAGCCTTTTTCTAAGCTAAAAGAAAACAAGGCACTCTTCTGCAAAAGCACAGCTGGGAGTGCTTGAGAGCACTTTTGAGGTGCAGTGTGATTTTCGGCTGAGATGCTTCGGGTGCGTTTAGGTGTGAGCCCAAATAGTTGTTGAACGACAAAGACAAGACAGCGATCAGGCGGTAGAACCAGGGTATTGATGTCCCGTCCATGCAACCGATGGATATGATTAAAACCTGTATACAGCCCAACCACTTACCAATCACATCACTGGAAAGACAGCATTACTACAGGGTCCTGACAGGGTATGGATGTCAATTTTTAAAATGGACAGAAAACTGCCAGAACGTGATTTGCTACTTTTCATGGGCTGTCAACAACTTTTCCAGCAGTTATAACATGGTTCATCTCACCATGGAAATCATAATCTCTTGATTCATCTCCCTTTCAGAGTGTCTACCATTGTGTCACCAGCAAAACAGAGCTAGAGAGGATGATTTCGAACTATCAACCTCTAGGTTGTGGGCCCAGCACACTTCAGCTGCACCACTCTGCTGAAAACCACCCCAGATGGGACTTGAACCCACAATCCCTGGCTTAGGAGGCCAGTGCCTTATCCATTAGGCCACTGGGGCTTTACGTCACCCAAACTCAACAGTTCAGGAGAAATACATATACAGTTCTGGAGACATAATGAAACAGTAACCTTGACCTCTAGATTTTGAAGTGCTTCCCTCTAGGTGTTCAGGGATATTGCATTCACAAGAATTGGATGGACAGACATGAGGACACAGTCACCTTGACATTGAACCTTTGACCTCCAAAATCTCATCAATTGATTTGCGAGTTCATGTGAATGTTTTTGCAAACTTTGAAGAAACACAAACATGGGCATTGTGATAAGATGGTGCTGTCTATCGTTGTTTCTGAGATCAACAATACCTTCTAAAGTTGAATAGCTATTGCGTACCCGGTAATATTAGAGTAGAGCTCTCGTTGGCACTGTAGGTGGACAATTTAGAAAATTAAGTTACTTTACACTTAAAACTGTTACATCTCCTCTGAATCACCAACTGCAAATTTTCAAGCCTCATTGGCACGCCGACCACCATCTTCAGAAGGTAAATCACTAGCTAGCTATGCATGAGTACCTCATACCTTTTACCAGGTTCAGGTGGTTAATCGCTATGGTCATATGAAGCTTCATTAAGCTTTCTGAACAATGTTCTTCATTTTCTGAACGCATTCACTCAGTAGTGTTTTATTATTGGTTGTGCATCTGTGATTGCCCTAGAGGTCTCTCAGTCCAGCACCTCTCCCGCTCATCTTTGTTAGTTTTAAACTGTCCAGCATAAATCGCTGACACCATACACCTCACACTCATCCATGCATACCTTGCACACATGTATACAACCTTTGCACACAGTCTTTTGTCTCCCCTTTCATGGGGTCATGACAAAGCATCTAGGGTCAATTTTAACCTTTGTGTGAGTACATAGGTTTCCACATACATAGTTTTTATTAGATTGACGACCAAATTGTTAGTTTTTCTGAAATTTTGTGAACTATAGCCAAGCTTCCATAGCCTCGTTGGTGCAGGAGGCAATGTGTCAGTCTCATAATATGTAGGTCGTGAGTTCAACCCTCACACGGGTAGTTTTTTAAAAACAAAAAAAAACCAACTGATGCTGAAAATACAGTGACAGTGGTTGAATACTGGCACATGAATGGAATTTGTCATTCTTGGTTATTTCTGAGATTGATACAATGAAAGGAATTATTTAAAGAGTGGTAGCAAACCAATGAAAAGGGTTATAGAACATATGTGGTATGTCCTTGGACATACTATCCAAGCAGGGAGATGAGTACAGAGATTTGGGTGCTAGCAAGATGGATGTAGGTTGCCATTGTTCATTTAGACTTACCAGCAACATTGTTATGATACAAACCTGCTTGAAAAACAGTCACAATTCTTTTTAAAAACTTGTGCATGGAACACATGAATGGTATGTCTGAATTGGTCCATGTCCATACAGGCATGTCAAATGGACAACTTATCTAGCAGAATGTGCAACTCTACACCTGAACAGGGACTTGAACCCTGGGACCCTCAGATTAAAAGCTGATGCTCTACCGACTGAGCTACCCAGGCTTCTAAAAAGAGGACTGTGGGAAAAACAATCTCCTGAACTACAAATTAAGTGCAAGTAAATGAAGACCAAAAAGCTGTTGCCATGATCACGGTCTTCTGGACAGCAGGAGGGTATACCACGATTTGCACATTGCCTGAGAACACAAATGTTATTGCACAAACTGGTTGAAAATTGGCTTAATTGGCCAAAACGGTTAAAAAGCTCAAAGTCACAACTCATCAGGCCACTAGAGACTGTGAACATCCAGTAAACCTGCATGACAGATGACGATAGCGAGCACTTCATACATATCAACACTCAAGCTGTTTGCCTTACCAGGGACTTGAGCTGTGGTTTTCTTTTTGCTCAAAACGTTGATAACCTAATGCAATTTATGGCTACAGACAAATAAACTTTACTGCTAGTGGTACAATGAAACACTCTCCCTCTGGTTCCGCTTCTATACTCTTATGGCGTTTTTTCCACTGCTGGTACGGCTCGCCTTGCGCTGGGCCCGCCTAGGCTCGCCATTCTAAGTCCGTTTTTCCATTGCAGATTGAGTAAAGCCTCAGTGTGGCTGGTCACCATAGCAACGCGTGATGAGTAATTTTCAGCTGCAACTCACAACAGCACGTCGGCTACTTGCCGCAGCCAGAAAGAAAGTTTTGTTTCAAAAGAAGTGAAGGAAGCAACAAAAATCACCGCTAAAAAACCGGGTTTGGGGAATACTGACGGAGTTCAGACGTCGACATGACGGTTGTTCGCCGACACAAAGGGTAAGTTAAGTTTCCTGGTAACGTTAGCTAACATTTGCATCTGTTTCAGCGTCGCAGTCAGTATTTACTATATACGCTATATAAAGTACACAAACTTTAGCAACCATGATTACACACCCAAAACATGTCTCTGTGTACTGTTTGTGTTTCAGCATTCACGCTTTGCAAACTCGCCGCCGCAGACCGTCCGGTGGGCGATGTCCGACCGGTGATATCTCTGCTCTGACCTACTGGGCTTCGATTCTTTATGAGAGTCACGGAGAGGCTTATGACAACGACTGGGATGTATCTGGGATGGCAGAGCCAGGGGGGACACTGTCACAGGGTGCAGAGGAAGAAGACCGGGAAGTTTGGGAGGTTTTGATGCGCTACTTGAAAGCTAAATAAATACTAAATAAAAAATTTTTGTTATATATATGTCTTGTTTTTTAAAGTAACTGTGTAATATTGGAAACGACATGAAGCCGCTAGTAGCCCGAACAGTTTGAAAAGTGAGATAGTGCAGAGAGTGGATAATCTGTCGGTGTCCAGCTAGATTATTTTAAATGTCCCGTTTGTTCTGGAAACACACTCCGCACTCTGTTTGCTAAAAACACAGTCATACGTGACGATTCTCTCCGACCAACCAGCAGTCTGCAGGTTTTCACGTCACCTTTGGGTATCGCCCGCGGCTCGCTTGGAACCTCGACTGAGGTAGTACCAAAAAAGTCCCTAGCAGGTCCCAGGGACTTTTTTTGTAATGGAAAACCAAAAAAGGCGCGAGTAAAGTCGAGACGAGTCGAGTAGATACCACGCAGTGGAAAACCGCCATTAGAGGATCAACCTAGCAAAAAAAAAAATCCCTTTTAAAAAAAAAAATCCCAGTTGAAGTTTATTATTTATTATTATTTATTATTTATTATTTTTATGCATCCTTAAC
>NW_022604542.1:0-21034 GCF_008692095.1 Etheostoma spectabile | reverse complement strand
TTTGTCATTCATAGGCACTTTTACTTTATATTTTAATTATATTGCTAAGCCTGTACTTTGGTCCGTTTACTTGAGTAAGAAGTTAATCAGTACTTCTACTTTTACCAGAGTATTTGTTAACACAATTATCTCTTCTTCTACTTGAGCACGGGCAGTGAGTACTTTTGCCATCTCTGACGGCTCTGTATGTTCTGTTTAGAGTATGTATATATGTTGTGTGAATGGACTAGTCCATTTTAGTTAACAAACCCTTGCAACACTTTTAAGGTTCCATGGTGTAATGGTTAGCAGTCTGGACTTTGAATCCAGCGATCTGAGTTCAAATTGCGGTGGAACCTGGTTTTAAGCCACACCACAGGTAAAATAATCAACCTTCAACTTTCCACATCTAGTTTACAGTAAGCTTACAGGTTTAACTGTGTAATATCACACTGGCAGTGAGAACCACTGTAGAAATTATATCTGGTCAATGTTGTTTTCAATGTCTTGTGTTTATGTTCTGTGTATTGAAAGTTTGAAACTTCAGTTGATTATATGTAACAGAGAAGTTTCTGTCCAAGTTTGCCATGATCATTGTGTTTGATACGTCCAATTCAGTTTGTATGCAGTTCCTTATGTAGGCCTATGTTGCTCTTGATTCATTCCTTCTTCAAACTTATCCAGCTCGGTGATGTCCCTGATGAGAATCACTTCAATCTCTTTGCTGCCTCAGGCGTCGACCCGTGAAGTTTGATGTATATTTTACAATTTCTTGCTCATGTTGCCTGGATCTTGTTTTGTTTCTGAGTATGAGTGCTTTCTTGGCAATATCAGCATTTTTCTTGGTGAGGTGTTTGTTGATGTAAACTTGGATGCCTTTTAATTTCCTTCCTTGTCTGAGAAGTGCGGACTTTTCTTTCTGTTGGTGACCGGATTATTACCAATGGAGTGGCCGTCTGTTTTTGCTCGGCAGAGTATGACAATCCTCAATGTCCCTGCTATCACATAAATGCCTTTGCTGTCCAAAAGCAAATCACCTGTTGTTCCAGCGTCTCCTTCTCCTCCTCGAGAGCTTCCTCAGCCTAGCAGTGGTGTATCCAGCGTCTGCGGCCACCCTGGCATGGTTCCGTTGTTTGGTTCTCAGGCCGCTGATAATCACATTGTATTGCTCGAGGTCAGCAACTCAAGTTTCAGAAAAGCAATCTTCTCCACGTTTTGCCCGCCTAGCGTTTGTATTTTACTCATCAGATCTATGATTTTTCTGTAAATCTCCGCCGACAAGAAGTCCAGAGATTTCTTTATCTCCTCAACCTCATCGGGTACGATTGCATTTTTCTTAGGTGGCATATTCTCCTGGGCCTGGTGGTAGCCGGCTGCTCCTGGTCCTGGTGGTAGCTGGCTGCACCAGAGCACCTGAGATGTCAGGGTTTGCAATCTCCACCTCTGCAAAATGCCTCTTCTTAGCCGGATTACGTCTGTCCATGTCGTAAATAGTAGCGGCGATGCCTCAAAACCGAGAATATAATGGGGTGTGATAATTTTAATTATGATCGTTTCCAGCTGCTGCATTTATCAATGTACGATCATTCTCACGCTCTGATTGGTGTGATACAACGTTTCATGAATCTCACGTAAAGCCTGTCGTAAGAGGATTTCTACATTAGGTTAATAAATGAGGGCCATTAGCTCTAAGGATGTGCTTCAATACATAACTGAAGTGGACACACTAATGAGTAGCACTATGGATCAATTTGTTTACCTTGTCAAGCTAAAGCCTTTTTCTAAGCTAAAAGAAAACAAGGCACTCTTCTGCAAAAGCACAGCTGGGAGTGCTTGAGAGCACTCTTGAGGTGCAGTGTGATTTTCGGCTGAGATGCTTCGGGTGCGTTTAGGTGTGAGCCCAAATAGTTGTTGAACGACAAAGACAAGACAGCGATCAGGCGGTAGAACCAGGGTATTGATGTCCCGTCCATGCAACCGATGGATATGATTAAAACCTGTATACAGCCCAACCACTTACCAATCACATCACTGGAAAGACAGCATTACTACAGGGTCCTGACAGGGTAGTGGATGTCAATTTTTTAAAATGGACAGAAAACTGCCAGAACGTGATTTGCTACTTTTCATGGGCTGTCAACAACTTTTCCAGCAGTTATAACATGGTTCATCTCACCATGGAAATCATAATCTCTTGATTCATCTCCCTTTCAGAGTGTCTACCATTGTGTCACCAGCAAAACAGAGCTAGCAGAGGATGATTTCGAACTATCAACCTCTAGGTTGTGGGCCCAGTACACTTCAGCTGCACCACTCTGCTGAAAACCACCCCAGATGGGACTTGAACCCACAATCCCTGGCTTAGGAGGCCAGTGCCTTATCCATTAGGCCACTGGGGCTTTACGTCACCCAAACTCAACAGTTCAGGAGAAATACATATACAGTTCTGGAGACATAATGAAACAGTAACCTTGACCTCTAGATTTTGAAGTGTTTCCCTCTAGGCGTTCAGGGATATTGCATTCACAAGAATTGGATGGACAGACATGAGGACACAGTCACCTTGACATTGAACCTTTGACCTCCAAAATGTCATCAATTGATTTGCGAGTTCATGTGAATGTTTTTGCAAACTTTGAAGAAACACAAACATGGGCATTGTGATAAGATGGTGCTGTCTATTGTTGTTTCTGAAATCAACAATACCTTCTAAAGTTGAATAGCTATTGCGTACCCGGTAATATTAGAGAAGAGCTCTCGTTGGCACTGTAGGTGGACAATTTAGAAAATTAAGTTACTTTACACTTTAAACTGTTACATCTCCTCTGAATCACCAACTGCAAATTTTCAAGCCTCATTGGCACGCCGACCACCATCTACAGTAGGTAAATCACTGGCTAGCTATGCATGAGTACCTCATACCTTTTACCAGGTTCAGGTGGTTAATAGTTATGGTCATATGAAGCTTCATTAAGCTTTCTGAACAATGTTCTTCATTTTCTGAATGCATTCACTCAGTAGTGTTTTATTATTGGTTGTGCATCTGTGATTGCCCTAGAGGTGCTCTCATTCCAGCACCTCTCCCCCTCATCTTTGTCAGTTTTAAACTGTCCAGCATAAATCGCTGACACCATACCTCACACTCATCCATGCATACACCTTGCACACATGTATACAACCTTTGCACACAGTCTTTTGTCTCCCCTTTTCATGGGGTCATGACAAAGCATCTAGGGTCAATTTTAACCTTTGTGTGAGTACATAGGTTTCCACATACATAGTTTTTATTAAGATTGACGACCAAATTGTTAGTTTTTCTGAAATTTTGTGAACTATAGCCAAGCCTTCCATAGCCTCGTTGGTGCAGGAGGCAATGTGTCAGTCTCATAATATGTAGGTCGTGAGTTCAACCCTCACACGGGGTAGTTTTTTTTAAAAACAAAAAAAACACAACTGATGCTGAAAATACAGTGACAGGTGGTTGAATACTGGCACATGAATGGAATTTGTCATTCTTGGTTATTTCTGAGATTGATACAATGAAAGGAATTATTTAAGAGTGGTAGCAAACCAATGAAAAGGGTTATAGAACATATGTGGTATGTCCTTGGACATACTATCCAAGCAGGGAGATGAGTACAGAGATTTGGGTGCTAGCAAGATGGATGTAGGTTGCCCATTGTTCATTTAGACTTACCAGCAACATTGTTATGATACAAACCTGCTTGAAAAACAGTCACAATTCTTTTTAAAAACTTGTGCATGGAACACATGATATGGTAGTGTCTGAATTGGTCCATGTCCATACAGGCATGTCAAATGGACAACTTATCTAGCAGAATGTGCAACTCTACACCTGAACAGGGACTTGAACCCTGGACCCTCAGATTAAAAGTCTGATGCTCTACCGACTGAGCTACCCAGGCTTCTAAAACAGAGGACTGTGGGAAAAACAATCTCCTGAACTACAAATTAAAGTGCAAGTAAATGAAGACCAAAAAGCTGTTGCCATGATCACGGTCTTCTGGACAGCAGGAGGGTATACCACGATTTGCACATTGCCTGAGAACACCAAATGTTATTGCACAAACTGGTTGAAAATTGGCTTAATTGGCCAAAACGGTTAAAAAGCTCAAAGTCACAACTCATCATGGCCACTAGCAGACTGTGAACATCCAGTAAACCTGCATGACAGATGACGATAGCGAGCACTTCATACATATCACACAATCAAGCTGTTGCCTTACCAGGGACTTGAGCTGTGGTTTTCTTTTTTGCTCAAAACGTTGATAACCTAATGCAATTTTATGGCTACAGACAAATAAACTTTACTGCTAGTGGGTACAATGAAACAACTCTCCCTCTGGTTCCGCTTCTATACTCTTATGGCGTTTTTCCACTGCTGGTAACGGCTCGCCTCGGCTCGGCCCGCCTCGGCTCGGCCCATTCTACGTCCGTTTTCCATTGCAGATTGAGTAAAGCCTCAGTGTGGCTGGTCACCATAGCAACGCGTGATGACGTAATTTTCAGCTCAACTCACAACAGCACGTCGGCTACTTGCCGCAGCCAGAAGAAATGTTTTGTTTCAAAAGAAGCTGAAGGAAGCAACAAAAATCACCGCTAAAAAAACGGGAGTTTGGGAATACTGACGGAGTTCAGACGTCGACATGACGGTTGTTCGCCGACACAAAAGGGTAAGTTAAGTTTCCTGGTAACGTTAGCTAACATTTGCATCTGTTCAGCGTCGCAGTCAGTATTTACTATATACGCTATATAAAGTACACAAACTTTAGCAACCATGATTACACACCAAAACATGTCTGCTGTGTACTGTTTGTGTTTCAGAGCATTCACGCTTTGCAAACTCGCCGCCGCAGACCGTCCGGTGGGCGATGTCCGACCGGTGAGATCTCTGGCTCTGACCTACTGGGCTTCGTATAATCTTTATGAGAGTCACGGAGAGGCTTATGACAACGACTGGGATGTATCTGGGATGGCAGAGCCAGGGGGGGACACTGTCACAGGGTGCAGAGGAAGAAGACCGGGAAGTTTGGGAGGGTTTGATGCGCTACTGAAAAGCTAAATAAAAACTAAAATAAAAAACTTTTGTTATATATATTGTCTTGTTTTTTAAAGTAACAGTGTGTAATATTGGAAACGACATGAAGCCGCTAGTAGCCCGAACAGTTGAAAAGTGAGAATAGTGCAGAGAGTGGATAATCTGTCGGTGTCCAGCTAGATTATTTTTAAATGTCCCGTTTGTTCTGGAACACACTCCGCACTCTTGTTTGCTAAAAACACAGTCATAAGTGACGATTCTCTCCGACCAACCAGCAGTCTGCAGGTTTTCACGTCACCTTTTGGTATCGCCGCGGCTCGCTTGGAACCTCGACTGAGGTAGTACCAAAAAAAGTACCTAGCAGGTCCCAGGGACTTTTTTTTGTAATGGAAAACCAAAAAAGGCGAGTAAAGTCGAGACGAGTCGAGTAGATACCACGCAGTGGAAAACCGCCATTAGAGGACTAACACTAGCAAAAAAAAAATCCCTTTTAAAAAAAAAAATCCCAGTTGAAGTTTATTATTTATTATTATTTATTATTTATTATTTTATGCATCCTTAACTTATGTATACTCCTAATATTAATATATAGGCTTATATTGCAATCTCGTAGCCCTACATGTAGGTGTACCCATATTTAAATGAACACACGGTGGAAAGGTTTTTGCAGTGTTTTTTCATTTTACTTGTTGGGGAAAGAGAAACTCTGGAAAAGAGGGATCCTTCGAGCCAGATTTGAACTAGCAACCTAAGGATTTCAGCTTTATACCTCTACAGTCCTACACTCTACCAACTGAGCTATCGAAGGGACCTAATACATATGTACGCACTTTCCATTTTTATTTATATGATAACACAGGACCCCCTGGAGGGAATTTCTTTAGATTTTGCAAAACATTCACATAAGCTCGCAGATCAATTGACGAGAATCCCACCCAGAAAAGGGATTTTACACCTGGAATGAGCCATTTTTAATTTCCTGTGGGGGTCCAAGTGGGACCGAGTGCAAAGAAGAGTGACAAAGAAGCCAAAGGAGAAAGGAGGGAAAGGGGAGCAGATTTACAGCTATACACATAACAGCAGCCACGGCCCCATCCAGAAATCCTAAGACTGCAGTTATGGCACGGTTCTGGATGGGATCATACCTCAGAAGATTGAAGATCTTGTAGCGGCCCCTCGGATTTATGGACTCAGACGCAGAGAGTTTCAAACGGGTGTCACTTTAATTCTTCTTCTTAAGGAGCACCCGGCACCATTTGTATCATGAACACCGTGAAAACTACAGAAAACACAAGTACAAAATGTTTCAATGTTGATTCACAAACAATTAAAATAGTACTCATATTCACATATTAATCGTACCTTATTCCGCTCTCCGAGGGCGCTATTCAACGAGTTTCCCTCCATTAACTTGCATGCTCTCTAGCTTGACACATTCTCACAGTTGGAGCTCTTAGAAATACCATGTGCGAACAACAAGAATAATAAAGTAAATCACAATGCGAACCTTTTCTTTACAAAATTCAAACGGATGAATGATTAATAACTTACAAGTTTTACCACTCTGACAATGCGTGAGCAACACATTGTGAAGAGAGTATGACCGGAAGTGTAGCGTCAAACAAAATACAAGAAGAAGAAAATGGCGCTTTTCAAAATAAAAGCAGAACCGACCACAAATAACACTAGAACTGCAATGTATTGTTAACATAAATAATATAATACTGTGTAGGAGAATAGAATTGCAATTTATCAGAGACATTTACAGATCTTACCTTTGATCTTAAAGTACCTGGTAGGGATGAGCGAGTACAGCATTGTCTGTGTCTGTATTTGTACTCGGACTGGGGCCTAACCCGGAAGTGGACAGGGTTTAACCCGGAAGTGGGTTGGGTTGTCTGGAAATCGGCGGGGCTTTAACCAGTATGTTATTTTAAGCATGCAATAGATACAGTTTGAACAGAAATTGTTGTATTTATTGCTGATTAGAAAAGTATTTCCATGACAACACAAGGAATCTTTTTGTGTGTAGGGGAGGGGTACTGTGACTAGCCTATCACAGAATAGTGTAGGGGAGGGGTGCTGTGACTAGCCTATCACAGAACGCAGACACAGTCAGCTACACGTCAGTCAGATTTTTTAACAATCCGAGCACAGATATGGACTCGTATTACTCGTATTATTCTTGTATTTGGCAAAAGTGCTTTATCCGTACCGGATACTCGTTTCTGCCGAGTATCCGGCTCATCTCTAGTGTCTAAAAACTCTGTGCACTTTACCCATGTCCTGCTTTACTCAGCAGTTGAAAAGGATTTGTGCAAATTTGTATAGCACAGTGTTGTGGGATGTCGTGACCTCCTTGCATTTATGTTAATTAATGCAAAAATCAGTCTCAATGCCCAGATAGGTTGCAAGATTTGCAGTGAATATCACATTGTCTAGTGATGGTGGTGTAGTAGTGAGCATAGCTACCTTCCAAGCAGTTGGTTTATCACCACTTTTTGAGTTGTCGTGGTCGAGTGTTTAAGGCACTGGACTAGAAATCCATTGGGGTCTCCCCACGAAGGTCCAAATCCTGCCGACAATGAAAGGCATCCTTAGCGTTGGTAGCAAACCAATGACACATCACATTAAAAAATCTCAGTTGTGCCTTCGTGAACAATATTGTATTATCCCATAGGTACTGAAAGCCTGATTTAGGGTCTTAGCCATGCTGAACACAGCCTGAGTCAAGGCCCGCTTTCCCCTCATGAGTCACCCCAGTGGGCGCTGTAGATCACTGCCTGATAAAGCCAACAGAACCACATTATCTGCAAAGACAATAAAAGGAATTCTAAGGTGCCCAGACTTGACACACTGCTGCGCCTTGAGACGTGTTGTTCATGTCCAGGAGTTGTGCTCTTTCCATCGCTTGACAATATTCCCTTTTAGGATCAAGAGTTCTTCTCCCACGCTGAACACAGGCTGAGCCAAGGGCCACTTTCCCCTCATGAGTAGTCCAACGCGTTCTCCGGGACTTCCTTGAGTCCTTGTAGTATTGTGACAGGCGGAGATACTGTCCATTATACTAACGAGGAATGGCCAAGTTTAAAATTTGGCACATCATTCGATAGGTGGCGCTATTCCAGCATATAGGCCACATCCACTTTTGTACTTTATAGTACAAACCTTAAAGTAAACGGTTGTTTTTTTCAATTCTTCTGGTCACACTTGGCACTATTCCACAACTTTTGTCTGTAGTTCTCTATTTTGTCAGGGCTTAACTCTGTCTAACGCAACTCTTTTTTTTGTTTCTTGTTATGTCCCGGCAAGAAATATTATTCTTTTGGGTCGTCTGTCCATCTCTACATCAGAATCAGAAATACTTTATTGATCCCCGAAAGGAAACTTTGGAAAAACAAGATCCTTCAAGCCGGATTTGAACCAGCGACCTAAGGATTTCAGCTTTATGCATCTACAGTCCTCCGCTCTACCAACTGAGCTGAAGGGAATTAGCACATACTTATGCACTTCCCATTCTTGTGAATGTGAAAACATAGGACCCCCTGGAGGGAATTTCTGACTCATCAGGGGCTGATAGAGCACACTTTGAGTCTCAATGCCCAGATGTATTACAAGATTTGAAGTGAACAGTGCATTGCCCAGAGATGGTGGTATAGTGGTGAGCATAGCTGCCTTCCAAGCAGTTGACCTGGGTTCGATTCCCAGCCATCGCAGTAGCTTTCTTTGAGTTGTGTTAATTGCTTTTTTTTTTACAAGAAGTCAGCAGAAAGGTTACTTGCCCAACCTGGTTTGATAAAATCTCTTTGAGCTGCATGATTATGGCCAAAATGATAACGACAATTACTTTGATCAATATGGAGATCACGATTAATTATCACAATTATTTGTTGATTTTCTACTCCAAAGTGCTGGAAAGGAAGGTTTCAGGTTGAACCTCAGGTTAACAAGGAACAATCCAAGCAAGGTGATTGATGGATGATTTTAGTTACTTCACCAAGTTCAGGCCAAATGACACAGCTGTAAGAGACCACATTGGTTGCCTTCCAGCTATGTAATATATGCAAATGGCAGTGGTGGGATTTGAACCCACGCCTCCAGAGAGTGGAGAGTGAGCCTTAATCCAGCGCCTTAGACCACTCGGCCACACTACCTGCAAGTACCAATACTCCACATCGTGACAGACACAGGGGCCGTAACTAACGGTATGCTTGTTATTGTTATGAAAAAAAACCTTTGCAAGTAAAAAGCCATAACTTTATTAAAAATGCTAATACTTTATTAAAAAAAATTATCACACTTTTTCATTTTTCTCTGGCATTGTTGATTAGAATATTGTAACCAGCATTAAGTGAGTATGTTTAGGTCTGTGTGAATATGGGCTGAGCATTTACCTGGACTGAATTTGTGAACATCTTCTTTTGCATATTCACTGTAAAGAGCCATTACTCCTCCAACTGCCAACTATTGTTCCAGAGACAATAGGATATACAGTTTTAGATTGCAAGGTACCTGTCCAAGACCAAAGACTACACGGAAATACCTCAAGTGATCAAAACAGTTTGCCAAAATTCGCAGCACAGATATAAAACCACTCTTTAAAATATGTTCATGTACCATTCAAAAACAAAAGTACAATCATAAAACACATACTACTTAGATACTGCAGCCATCCTGATCACAGCCACGGGGGGATCTGCTTGTGCTTTCTTACCAGCAAGTTTCTGGAGGTCCAAATAGCATCTTTGATGGCAACAAAGGTTAGCCACTGTGTGAGCCACAAAGTGTATAGCTGTAAATCTGCTCCCTTAAAACAATAACAGATCCGGCACTCTTTCCCTCTTTTCTCCTTTGACTTCTTTGTTAGCTACAAACTTCCCTGAGTGGACTGGAACCACCATCCTTTCGGTTAACAGCCGACTGCGCTGACCTATTGCGCCACAGAGACTGCGCTTGTTGGACATTTTTTGAGCGAGAGCTCGATCTTTAAGCCACAAACATTTGCTTTATGGCTTTTTGAGGTTGAGCTGCACATGTATGCTTATCAGGCTATTTTCCTGTTACTCAGAAATTGGGGAAGCTGACTCATGCGGAAATGTAGAAGCTGGACGTGCATTATAATGTTCTTACATGTCAACTGGATTCTGACTTTGATTTCAAATATTTGGCATCCAAGAAAATTCCGGAACTGATGATGTATCAGTCATTGTGCTGGTGGTTTCTTGGTCACAGCAACAAGCTTGATCATTGACATACAGTTGCACGCCATTTATCACAAAACTGTTGGGTGGGGCCTTATGTATTTGCTTGTATTACATCAAGTGACCTGCATACCAATGACCGTCAGAGATGGCAAAAGTACTCACTGGCCATACTCAAGTAGAAATACAGATAATTGTGTTAACAAATACTCTGGTAAAAGTAGAAGTACTGATTTAACTTCTTTACTCAAGTAAAAGTAACAAAGTACAGGCTTAGCAATTAACTTAAAAAGAGGAAGAAGACTCGCCCCAATGGTGCTATTAAAAACCTCCTTCACCATTCTGGCTGGGACAAGGTCTAAGGGACAGTTGGTAGGTTTCATGTGTTGTACAACCTCAACACAGGCTTAAATTCCTCAAACACAGCTGAGTGTGTAGGAGAAGCAGATAAAATACCTTAAAATTAGCACTGGTAATTTCCCAGATAGATGCTACTTTGTCAATAAAATAACCAAGACATTTCTCACATGTACTAATTGACACATCTGTTGGAGCAGAGGTGCATGGATTTATGACAGAGTTAATAGTATTAAATAACAATCTAGGTTCGTGGCAATTGCTAGCTATGACAGAAGAGAGATGCTGCATCTTCACCACCTTCACAGCATTCTGGTATGTGATAGACTGTTCCTTAGTGTCACATGTAGATTGTCTTTCCATCTTTGTTCAGCTTGTCTGCAGTGTTGCCTAAGGGCCCTTGTGGTGTCATTTAGCCAGGGGTCCGCCTTAGGTTTAACAGCTTTAATCTGATAAGGGGCAATAGAGTCAGAGTATACAGTGCTCATCCTGAATGGGCCAGTATAGTGCATCAGAATTGCTTGTTGAATGGTCTATTAGCTTTGGAACCCCCCTTTCCCCACAGCTTTCAATTAGCAGATATGGGTGGGGGAGTGGGCACTGTGTCCACCCTTTCTGTGTAAAAAAATAACTAAAGAAGTCTCTTGGATGAGAGACAAAACTTCTGCGGAGAACCTTTTACCAAGTCCAGTTGCCCTTGGCCTAGTTGGGATCTTTTGGGGTAACAGCATGGATCAGGAACCAAAACGGACACATCTGGACTCAATGTGGGCATTGTACGGCAATATTTGACACATTTAGACCACAAAGACAGTTATCAGTTTATTTCCCATCTGGCAGGTATATCTGTGGACTCAGTTGGACATTTTGAAGATAATTGCACAATGTTGATCCAATTGTCAGGTCTATTTCCCATCTGGCAGGGACATTTCTGGATTCAGGTGGACATTGTTGACAGAAACATTAGTGGATATTGATTCCCACCATAGGATTTGGCCTGTATTGCACATTGCCTTCACATCCCGCGCAATGTATTGCCTTTGTCAAGCACATTGCCACCCTGGTGACTTTCTTCCATGTCTCCATGAACGCCCATATATTTGGACTGACAGTTGAGAAACCTTCCCTTGTAACTATGACATGGATGACTGAGAACCTACTATATCATGACATCTTTAATTTACTATATTAAATTATAATTTTTGAGACAGGTCCTACTGCATTTGTTGGATCAGTCAGGATGGCCGAGCGGTCCAAGGCGCTGCGTTCAGGTCGCTGTCTCCACTGGAGGCGTGGATTCAAATCCCACTTCTGACAGCTACTGTTTTTCTGAGACATGATATTTCCAATGATATTGGGAATAAAGAACTTAGCAGTTCTTTGTAATTAAGAGGACATGAATGTGCACAAGAAACGCAATTGTAAGTGCAGCATTTTGTGAGCATCTTTATTGTCAACAGATGTAAAGTTACCATGTGTTTGTACATAGCAGACATATCTACTGCTGTATTCACTGTCTGTGGCAAGTCCTTTAAAACCTGTTCTTGACTTGCTTTTTTTCCACATCCTCTGGATGCTTAGCTAACTAAATGACTTAAGTTGGCCAATAATTGTTGCTTTTTCATCCTTGTTGTGATTGTTGTGTGCCTTCAATAGCACACAGGTGGATATCATGAAAGAAACTGCCTAGCATACCCCTGCAACACTTCTAAAGGTTCAATGGTGTAATGGACCTTGGAGTAGAGTTTACCAAGGAGCCTGAGCATAGAGATACTCCTGTAATGGGCAGATGCCATTCTTCTTGAAGAGGGGAGCAACCACCCTGGTCTGCCACTCCTTAGGCACTGCCACAGACCTCCACGCAATGTTAAAGAGGTATGTCAACCAAGACAGCCTCTCCTTACAATATTTCTTAACGAATTTAATCAATCCCTGGGGCTTTCCCACTGTGGAGTTCTTTAAACAGTAAAACTAAGGGTATTTTTACTACTGTAAAACTAAGTTACAGTAAGGGTATTATACTGTAAAAAAACATGTACAGTTATGATACTGTAATCAGGAAGTTACAGCACGTTGCCAGTAAGTTAACGCAAATTTACAAAAAAAAGTCTAACAGTGTTCAGACAAACATCATTGACTTTCTTTCTTGTAAAAAACACAACTTCCTGGACTTTCTTTACAATATAGTCTGTACATGTCCCTTGCTTCCAAATTCCCATTTTTCATGGGCTGAATCTCAACTAGCACTGACTCTGCAGAGAGAGCCAATCAGAGCTGATCAGCAACAGCTGTGCTACCTGCATGATGGTTTTTACCTGGCATGTAGCACAGGAACCAGTTTCTCTTGGTGACTGGAGTGATGGCAGCTGTTTGGGTCTTTGTTGTTTGTGTGCTGACTGTTTGGATTAACAAAGGTTGTTACATTTCTTCTGTTTGAAGCTTGTATTCAAATATGTAGTGGAGTATAGCGAATGTAAAGAGTAGGGTAAATTATTCAATTACTGAAATGAAATTTAGCAAGTTCATGATATGTGGTGTCAAACAGCAGAAACATTTGATTAACCGCAGTTGCATTGTCCTCAGGCTTGAGTTTGCCAGTTGGCGGCACAAATGAAAGACATGATGATGCGCTGCAGAGGAGAATGATTAGAGGTAAGAACGTTACTGACAGAATCTTTATAGAGCTACTTACGGATACTAACTGAATTTATTTTGAACTGCAGATGTGTCTCCCAATGATATCTCCATGAAGAGGGCCTTTGCACTTCTCCAGTCAATGGAGTCCATGTTGATCCAAGCTGCTAAAAAAGGTGAGCAGGTTCTATGAAACCATATTGGGGAAAATGCTTCAATTGTGTATACAGCTGAGGTTCTTTGTGGCACAATGTAGTAAATTAAGGTTAAGTTGTCTGGCTTTTGGAACGGGGATTCCAACCCATGTTTAATTTAAGCTATTTTGACCATACAATGTGGGTATAAAGCTGGCTTCTCAAATTATTCAGACATTTATATAGTCAGTCAGCCAACTTAAGCTAAGGTAGCTCTGTAGAGATTGTGGAATTTCCCAAACCAAGTAAATGCAGCACATGAACACAACTGCTAACTTAATCTCAATACAGATTCTGTAATGATGTAAACAAACTCCACTGGCCTAATTACCAATTAAATGTTTTGGAGGTATCAAGTCTTAAAAGGAAGTCTTAATACTTTACTTTTTAATCAAAAACAAAGAAGCCTTAATGGTAAATTATTTACAGTATTAATGTCAAGGGTAGTTGGGAATTAACGATTTCTACGTATTTTTCAGCACAACTGGAAACCAATGAAGTAGAAGCTGAGGCAGCTATTCAAAAACTTGCAGATGTTCAATTGCCCCTGAACGGACCCAAACCGCTGGGCGACCAGGCTGCCAACCAGACGCTGGGCGACCAGGCTGCCAACCAGACGCTGGGCGACCAGGCTGCCAACCAGACGCTGGGCGACCAGGCTGCCAACCAGACGCTGGGCGACCAGGCTGCCAACCAGACGCTGGGCGACCAGGCTGCCAACCAGACGCTGGGCGACCAGGCTGCCAACCAGACGCTGGGCGACCAGGCTGCCAACCAGACGCTGGGCGACCAGGCTGCCAACCAGACGCTGGGCGACCAGGCTGCCAACCAGACGCTGGGCGACCAGGCTGCCAACCAGACGCTGGGCGACCAGGCTGCCAACCAGACGCTGGGCGACCAGGCTGCCAACCAGACGCTGGGCGACCAGGCTGCCAACCAGACGCTGGGCGACCAGGCTGCCAACCAGACGCTGGGCGACCAGGCTGCCAACCAGACGCTGGGCGACCAGGCTGCCAACCAGACGCTGGGCGACCAGGCTGCCAACCAGACGCTGGGCGACCAGGCTGCCAACCAGACGCTGGGCGACCAGGCTGCCAACCAGACGCTGGGCGACCAGGCTGCCAACCAGACGCTGGGCGACCAGGCTGCCAACCAGACGCTGGGCGACCAGGCTGCCAACCAGACGCTGGGCGACCAGGCTGCCAACCAGACGCTGGGCGACCAGGCTGCCAACCAGACGCTGGGCGACCAGGCTGCCAACCAGACGCTGGGCGACCAGGCTGCCAACCAGACGCTGGGCGACCAGGCTGCCAACCAGACGCTGGGCGACCAGGCTGCCAACCAGACGCTGGGCGACCAGGCTGCCAACCAGACGCTGGGCGACCAGGCTGCCAACCAGACGCTGGGCGACCAGGCTGCCAACCAGACGCTGGGCGACCAGGCTGCCAACCAGACGCTGGGCGACCAGGCTGCCAACCAGACGCTGGGCGACCAGGCTGCCAACCAGACGCTGGGCGACCAGGCTGCCAACCAGACGCTGGGCGACCAGGCTGCCAACCAGACGCTGGGCGACCAGGCTGCCAACCAGACGCTGGGCGACCAGGCTGCCAACCAGACGCTGGGCGACCAGGCTGCCAACCAGACGCTGGGCGACCAGGCTGCCAACCAGACGCTGGGCGACCAGGCTGCCAACCAGACGCTGGGCGACCAGGCTGCCAACCAGACGCTGGGCGACCAGGCTGCCAACCAGACGCTGGGCGACCAGGCTGCCAACCAGACGCTGGGCGACCAGGCTGCCAACCAGACGCTGGGCGACCAGGCTGCCAACCAGACGCTGGGCGACCAGGCTGCCAACCAGACGCTGGGCGACCAGGCTGCCAACCAGACGCTGGGCGACCAGGCTGCCAACCAGACGCTGGGCGACCAGGCTGCCAACCAGACGCTGGGCGACCAGGCTGCCAACCAGACGCTGGGCGACCAGGCTGCCAACCAGACGCTGGGCGACCAGGCTGCCAACCAGACGCTGGGCGACCAGGCTGCCAACCAGACGCTGGGCGACCAGGCTGCCAACCAGACGCTGGGCGACCAGGCTGCCAACCAGACGCTGGGCGACCAGGCTGCCAACCAGACGCTGGGCGACCAGGCTGCCAACCAGACGCTGGGCGACCAGGCTGCCAACCAGACGCTGGGCGACCAGGCTGCCAACCAGACGCTGGGCGACCAGGCTGCCAACCAGACGCTGGGCGACCAGGCTGCCAACCAGACGCTGGGCGACCAGGCTGCCAACCAGACGCTGGGCGACCAGGCTGCCAACCAGACGCTGGGCGACCAGGCTGCCAACCAGACGCTGGGCGACCAGGCTGCCAACCAGACGCTGGGCGACCAGGCTGCCAACCAGACGCTGGGCGACCAGGCTGCCAACCAGACGCTGGGCGACCAGGCTGCCAACCAGACGCTGGGCGACCAGGCTGCCAACCAGACGCTGGGCGACCAGGCTGCCAACCAGACGCTGGGCGACCAGGCTGCCAACCAGACGCTGGGCGACCAGGCTGCCAACCAGACGCTGGGCGACCAGGCTGCCAACCAGACGCTGGGCGACCAGGCTGCCAACCAGACGCTGGGCGACCAGGCTGCCAACCAGACGCTGGGCGACCAGGCTGCCAACCAGACGCTGGGCGACCAGGCTGCCAACCAGACGCTGGGCGACCAGGCTGCCAACAGACGCTGGGCGACCAGGCTGCCAACCAGACGCTGGGCGACCAGGCTGCCAACCAGACGCTGGGCGACCAGGCTGCCAACCAGACGCTGGGCGACCAGGCTGCCAACCAGACGCTGGGCGACCAGGCTGCCAACCAGACGCTGGGCGACCAGGCTGCCAACCAGACGCTGGGCGACCAGGCTGCCAACCAGACGCTGGGCGACCAGGCTGCCAACCAGACGCTGGGCGACCAGGCTGCCAACCAGACGCTGGGCGACCAGGCTGCCAACCAGACGCTGGGCGACCAGGCTGCCAACCAGACGCTGGGGCGACCAGGCTGCACAACAGACGCTGGGCGACCAGGCTGCCAACCAGACGCTGGGCGACCAGGCTGCCAACCAGACGCTGGGCGACCAGGCTGCCAACCAGACGCTGGGCGACCAGGCTGCCAACCAGACGCTGGGCGACCAGGCTGCCAACCAGACGCTGGGCGACCAGGCTGCCAACCAGACGCTGGGCGACCAGGCTGCCAACCAGACGCTGGGCGACCAGGCTGCCAACCAGACGCTGGGCGACCAGGCTGCCAACCAGACGCTGGGCGACCAGGCTGCCAACCAGACGCTGGGCGACCAGGCTGCCAACCAGACGCTGGGCGACCAGGCTGCCAACCAGACGCTGGGCGACCAGGCTGCCAACCAGACGCTGGGCGACCAGGCTGCCAACCAGACGCTGGGCGACCAGGCTGCCAACCAGACGCTGGGCGACCAGGCTGCCAACCAGACGCTGGGCGACCAGGCTGCCAACCAGACGCTGGGCGACCAGGCTGCCAACCAGACGCGGGGCGACCAGGCTGCCACCAGACGCTGGGCGACCAGGCTGCCAACCAGACGCTGGGCGACCAGGCTGCCAACCAGACGCTGGGCGACCAGGCTGCCAACCAGACGCTGGGCGACCAGGCTGCCAACCAGACGCTGGGCGACCAGGCTGCCAAACCAGACGCTGGGGGACCAGGCTGCCAACCAGACGCTGGGCGACCAGGCTGCCAACCAGACGCTGGGCGACCAGGCTGCCAACCAGACGCTGGGCGACCAGGCTGCCAACCAGACGCTGGGCGACCAGGCGCCAACCAGACGCTGGGCGACCAGGCCGCCAACAGACGCTGGGCGACCAGGCCGCAACCAGACGCTGGGCGACCAGGCCGCCAACCAGACGCTGGGCGACCAGGCCGCCAACCAGACGCTGGGGGACCAGGCCGCCAACCTGACGCTGGGCGACCAGGCCGCCAACCTGACGCGCCTTGACATGTTTCTGCATGTACCTACTTATATCTGTGGTGATATTAAACTGAACTGATTTTACCATACTTCTCTGATAAATGTAAGCTATGAATGATTAATCTGCCAGGAAGCACAACGGTTTCTTTTTGCCATTACTTTATGCATGCCTCCAAACTAAAACAATGCACAAAAAGGTGATCAATTAGGGATCAACACTTCAAATTTACATGTTAAGTTTCTTTATGCAGAAATGAATTTCTATAACAAAATAAACGGGTTTAAAATTTTATTATTTATGAATTTTAGGGTTTTAAAATACATAGTGTTGGTTTTCTAGGTCAATTTTTGACCTGTTGGTCCAATGGAACACTATTGTGCTTTATAGCAGATGAGCACATGTAAAGACCCACTAAAACACCTGGCAACATACACGGGCCCCCACAAACACACAATAATACAAACAGCAGCTGCAAACTACTCATGTAATGGTAACATTGTGCTTTCCAACACATGGAAATGCACACAGTACTAGAGACCTGCAAAAGATCACATTGTGCTCTCCTAAATAAACCTGCGCACACACACCTGGGGAAATGGTTATATATTGTACTTTTCAACAGATGGAGACATCAGTCCCAGATTATTTTTTTTTGTCTTTTTTGCGATTATGCAGTCCAAAATGCCAGATTTTTGCGGGAGAGCTTTTGTAAAGCTTTGTCTTGCAATAAAAGTTGCAATGTCTTTGTTTTTTAAATGTTTAAAAATAACTGGAGAAAATAAAATGAAATTACTCTAGGCTAAAGTTTGTACTAATCTTCTAGAAAAGGCTTAGGATGCTGCAAATGTGTAATATGAAACTGGCTGGAGGATTTAAGACTATTTGTTGAATTAATCGAATTGAACATGTGTTTTTGGCTTGTTTTATCTTACATTGTTAATTCTCACCTGGCCTCGGACACATTCCTATGGTTTGATAAAGTATTTGACTTGGCATCACTGCACTGACTTATTATGATTGTAGCTGTTCTCAGTTTAGGTCATCCTGTACGATACGTCTCCGTTTTCCTGCATCCCCCATGTGTGTCCTACTGAGACAAAGACTGGCACGTGGACTGCTCGGATAGTTGAAGTCAGGGGAGACTCTGGTTATTTGGTCAAATTTACGGAAAAGTTGCAGTGATTGGTCAAAATTGGGGGTCGCACCAAAGTCACGGTGATTGGTTGAATTTGTGTGAATTCTACAATTACGACATTGCGAAAATGCTGGAGAGGACTGACACACACAGTTGTGTGTTCAGAATAATAGTGAATAAAAAAGTGAATAATTCTCAAAATCATCCTTAGAATAGCTTTAATTCCATAACATAAATACACTGGGAACGCTGCACATTCAATTCAAATCACACTTACGTTATGACCTCAATAATGTAGTGGTGTGAGTGAGACTGTGTGTGTGTGTGTCTTTGTGAGAATGTATGTGTGTATATATGTTTCGTGGGTGTGTACGTGAGAATGTATGGGGGTGTGATTGTGTGTGTGTGAGTGAGAGTGTGTGAGTGTGTGTAAACATGGTCGCCAGGAAGTTCTCCTGGTGTTCTAACACTGTCGAGATAAGCCTCTTTAAAACCATTTATTCTGCTTTTAAATACAAAATTTAAAAAAAACAATGTTCAGTGCAAATCTTGTAAACACAGACTGAAAATAAAGGATAAGAGATACATTTGTGGTGACTTCCAGTACCTATGAGATAACACAACATTGTTCATGGAGGTACATCTGCAATTTGATAGTCTGTGATGTGTCATTGGATTGCTACCACTCTTAAAGCATGCCTTTTGCTGTCAGAAGGATTTCAACCTGCGCGGGGAGCCCCCCAATGGATTTCTAGTCCATCACCTTAGCCACTCGGCACAATAATCTGAAAAGCAGTGCCATACCTGTTGGACAAATGTTCATAAACTTTTCAATTGGTTAGTAGTATTACCAGACACGGGCAAGTGCAATTGTAGTCCACTGTCTGTGTCTGTGGATCCATGTAGAGTCAGCTTAATTGATATGCTCCCTTTTTGGTTGGATAAAACAACAATAAACAGTTAAAAAATAAAAACAATACAGATAAAACACAAGAATAAACAGTTAAAAAAATAAAAACAGCTAAAAACAAGAATAAAAATTAGGGCAGGGCAATATACAAAATTAAACATTAAAGAAATGAATAACCATTAAAGAAAGGCAACATCAAGAAGAATGGTCTTCAGCCTTGATTTAAAAGTTATGAAGATGAAAGCATAGCCAGTCTTTCCAAATCCTGTTGACACATACGTCCTTTAAACCCTTGATATTTTCTTAAGGTGATAATACGGACTTTGTAATTGTCTTAATGTGGCTGTTAAAATTTAAGTCAACGACCAACCAAGATTCTGGTTTGCAATTCTCGCAAAAAAATTAACTTTTGGAAATGGATCTTAATGCCTTAATTTAATAAAAAGGATAAAGAAAAAGACAATGTTTAAGGACACCAGATTGTCTTGTCTAGCGATGGTGGTATAGTGGTGAGCATAGCTGCCTTCAAGCAGCTGACTGGGTTCTTCGATTCCAGCCATCGCAGTAGTTTTCATTGTGTGGTTACTTGCTTTATTTGTCAAGAAGTAACCAGAAAGGTTACTTGCCCAACCGATTTGATCAAATATTAGACATTGTGCAAACAGGTATAAGTATTGTTTTCAGGTTGTTGTGGCCGAGTGGTTAAGGCGATGGACTAGAAATTCCTTGGGGTCTCCCCACGCAGGTTCGAATCCTGCCAATGATGAAAGGTTTCTTCTAGAATAATGGCAAACCAATGACACATCACAGTAACCCTAATTTCATTGTGCCTTCATGGACTGTTGTGTTACTTCATAGGTACGGAAGCAACTTTCTCCACCATTTCTTATCTGTCTGTGTTCAAGATTTGCAGTCAGCGTTGTATTGTCCAGCCGAAAGGGAAAAGGTGTGGGAACTTTTTGACTATGATTTATATCGTAGCAGTGCAATCATTTGCCCAGGTTTAATTTCCAGCTACCGTAGTTGCATTTACAGGTTTTAAAGCCATCAACAACACATTTCAATTTCCTTGCGAGAGTCATCCCAAAAGGATTAAAAGATTAGTCTGAGTCGATCTCAGAAAAAGTCAAAAGATTCCAAAATCTTCAGGGGATGTAGCTCAGTGGTAGAGTCATGCTTTTCTATGTAGAGACTGGCATCTCCCGCAGGTATTATGGTAGAGTTTAAAGAGCTGCAACAGATATTACCTCCTGTGGTAATCTGACCACTGGTAGACAGCACAACAAGCACTTTAAATTTACATGTTTTTACAGGTTCTATTTACAGTATTTATTACCTGTAGTGTAGTATATACTGTATTACACTCCAGTTTTTATGGGTGTTACAGGAATAAAAGTGTATGAGCACTGTATTTATTATATGGATGAAATCATCTCCAACAGGACATTAAGTTTACTCTTCAGCAGGTGGAGAAGACATTTCACTTCAGACACTTGCACATCAGTTGCTTGTTAAACTCACAGACTGGAAATATAATGCTGATACAAAAACACAGGAATTAGCAGAGGATGGTTTCAATCCATCGACTTCTG